>NC_077228.1:447897676-448037676 GCF_027887165.1 Monodelphis domestica | reverse complement strand
TTTTACATTTGAGCTATATTTTAGGCCCTGTGTAATTTGAATAAATAACTTTATTCGGAACTCACCCTGGTAAAGAAATTGAAGTAAAATTAGTTTGTAGTTTTATGACCACATTATTTTTGACCTACTTAAAGTTACTCAATTATAGTGACTAGTCAAATCTTTGGTAAAGCTGACAATTCAGAATTATATTATAATACCTTCAGTCTGCCTGGTTTTGCTTCTTTTATTATAGTGCTAGATCACTCATTTAAATCTTTCCATGCAAGGAACAGTATCTCAGTTGTAGTGCACTGTGTCCTTATGATACCTAATGCATTATTTATTTTGTGGTGAGTAGAAGTATTCTGGCAGAGCAGCGCTTTGTCCCTGGTTAAGTAAAAAGATATTGAGTTAACCAAGGCCATAAACCAGGAATATTGTACTGGACAACTGCTTAAATTATTGCTGTGTTTCACACAAGATGTTGTACTTGGTGATTATCTCCATTCATCAACTTAACAGCCATGCAGGTAGCTCATGGAGCCTTTATTGCCAGTTGGTTAGCTCCGTCCATGAGTACATGGTGCTTTGGAAGGCAGCGTTGTAGTTGTCAATGTATAACCAGTGAGTATCCTCCAGGAAAATTGTGTTTCTGCAGCCATAGTAGATGGTACTTCTGGTTTTCCTCTCTTCACATTTATTACATGAAGGATCTGTTGATGAACTTCAGAGAGTCCAGGTCATCACAACTCCTGGATCAAAAACAATTTAGTGTATATTCCCCAAACTGCTAGTCAGTAACTTTATCTTTCCATAGGAAATGTCAATAAACAACATATTCTACTTGAATTTCTGAGATCCTTTCATATTACATGTTGTATGAGCATTATAAGGATCATACTCCCAATAGGCTTTTAGAAAGTGGTGGACATGGTATTGGTGTAACAGGAAACTGAGAGCCTATGAATTTGGCATCGTATGATCTCAACCCAAAAGGAACCTTGGTGCCCTTATTTTACCAGGGAGGAAAATGACATGCAAAGAAAGGAAATGACCTCTCCAAGGTCATACATAAATGTATGCACATATGTGTACAAGCACATGCATGTCCATAAGTGTGCCCATAATTGTGTATGTGTATATGTCTATGCATACATATTGTCATATAAACCTGTGACTTCCATACTTTTAAGAATCTGTAATTTTTCTGAATGTAGGTGCTCTCTTCCTTCAATGTACTATGCAGCCTCTTTAATCTTTAGTAGTAAAATGTCCCCCAGTTTCAGTAACTAAAAAATTCATCCTTTAGAAACGTACTTACCGACGATCCTCTCTGAACTTAGGGAGTATATGGGATAACAGAAACAAAGTTATGGGAGTTCAAAGGAGAGAGAGATCATTGTCCTCAGAAGACATTAGAGAAAGTTTCTGGGTGAGGTGATAGAAGACATAGAATCTATCTCCAGTCCCAGTTAAAACCTCTCCATCATGGCAAAAATCCCCATAGCTTTATAGATTTAGAGGTAGAAGGAACTGTAGAGACCTTCTAGCCCAACTACACAGTATACAGACAACTGAGCATCAGAGAAGTTAAATAATTTGTTAAAGGTCAATCAGGAAGAAACAAAGGCATAATTTGAACCCAATTTGACCAACACTTGGTTGTATCCCCCACTGCATGAGGCATATCTCTACAGCTATATGTTTATGTGTAATATATACATCAAAATAAAAATGATTGAATTCATGAGATCCTCAATGCACAAACTTACTTCTAACAACACAAATCACAACCTATCCATGATTTAGTAAAGAAATCTTAGGGAATTGCTCAGGTAAAATAAATTTTTGGTTATTTGCTGTCTCTCAATCTGCTTTGCATCACTCAATAATAAATTAACCAATAAGTATATTTTAAGCACTTACTAGCACTTACTATATTCCAGACATTGTACTAAACTCTTGGAGATACACACACACACACACACACACACACACACACACACACACACACACACAAAACTATACCTCTCATTGAGAAGCTTATATTTAATTATATGTATCTACACAAACATATATATATATATATATACATATATGTATAGATATGTATCTATGCATATATGAAAAGTATGAGTTTCAAAATGTTGTGGCCTGGGGAACTACATTGTGGCCAGGGACTGCATTTCACAACATGCCCCAGGGATCCCTCCCTCCTACTTCCTGGTATGTGATTGGTCTTGAATGGACCAATCCCACTATTTCCTTGTGTGGTATTGGTCCAGGATAGACCAATCCCATGCTAGGGAGATACCACACCCCCCACTTCCAAGCACATGATTGGTCTATATGAGGACCTATCCTGTGCCTAGGCTAAGGGCTCTCTTTTTTATGAATGAGGGTGGTGAATAGGATTAGGAGTGGAAATGAAAGTGGTGAGTTAATTTCAGCCAGGGGAAACTCAGGATGCCTTTTATTAAAAAAAATCAAAGCTTTAAAAAAGGATCAAAGGATAGAGTTTTTCTTTTAGTGTTTTCTACAGAAGCTAAGAGGTACAGTGGATAGAGTACATATCAGGAATGCTTCTATTCATGAGTTCAAATCTGATCTCAGACACATAGTAGCTATGTGACCTGGTCAAGTCATTTGACTTTGTTTGCCTCAGTTCTTCATCTATAAGATAAACTATGTAGGGGAATGTCAAGCCCCTCTACTCTGCATGAAGACCCTGAAATGGCTTCACAAAAAGTTGGACATGACTAAAATGACTGAACACCAACATGCACATGAAAGTGTGTCTTTGTATGTGTGTGTATGCTTTTTGAATATAGCTATATTACTCAACATTGATCATATATGTATGGTCAGAGTGTTGATTAAGTGAATTATATAATCTCACCTAAATCAATCAATCAATCTTAGGTTTTCAACCAAAATCAAAAGGGCCTTTGATAAAATAAGATGACATTTTTATAGAAATTAGTTCTGGATAAGTTGAGAAAACTTTGTCACACTCTAGGGGTTATTGATAAAATATCAAATTCATGCAAAAACCCAGAGTTATTATAAAGACTAAAGAGAGTAAAATGTTCTAGCAATACCTCTTGAGAAAAAAAATCACTTGAGAAGAGGAGAAATGGCCTCAGTTTTGGCCTAAGTCTAAGTCTTTCCTTTTCCATATCTTTGGTTAAAAAAAAAAACCTTTTGAATTTGAAAGATTTCATAGGATTTTGTGACTTTTCCTATTATTTTAAGTGATTTTTTTTTATTAGCTGACAGCAATAGCTACGTGGGGAACAATGAATATACTGCACATAGTTTTATAGACACATATGGATTCTAAAATAGAAGGTATGTCATGCTAAAGGGGACTTTATGAGAATCCCCCCAAAAAAAGAGCAAAAAAGATTTTAAACAACCAGGATTTGTGAATCACCTTATTTGCTGCTTAAGCCTCATTTTCCTGGGAAAATTTGTATTTATTATTGGAAGATTGTATCACAGACTTGGATGACAAATGTGTGCAATGGTGGTTTCTGTTTTGTATGCTTACTATTTACCTTATCAAATATCAATCTTTACAAGCTATTTATATCTGATTGACTAAATAATTTTGAATTGATATCTAAAGGGGAATTGTAGAAGGGAGTCTACCAGCAGGGGCTTTTAAAATAGAGCTCTAGAAAATATTCTTACCTTCCAACTATTATTATGGGATTGTTTAAGGGAAAGAGACAAGACGGAAACATCTAAATATTTTAAGTTTATTGATGGGAATGAGAAAGGAAGTAGGGTGACAAAGGAGAAGGAAATGTTCTTAATCTTACCCTCAAACCCAAATTCCCTCATTAATATCCTAATGGCTAACTTATCTAGGCTAAATAAGTTCCCCAAACACAACCTCAAAAACAGAGTCCAGTAAATGAGCCAATATCCCATAGGTATTGTCCAAAGTAGGTCCAGCAGAGAAGTTCTTCTTTGGTCTTTGTCCTAGCTGCCAGCAACCAGTTCAAACAGGTTTTTTTCCTCTCAAGCTGATATCTCCAAAAAGGGCCAGAAAACTTGTAGAAAAGATGGCAATCACAGCTACCTCCAAACTTTCCCCAGAAGTCTTGACCCAAGATCTCATGTGATTCCTGTGTCACATGTCTCAGTCCATCATTTTGCCAATCATTTTGCAGAATCATTTTATAGCAAGGAGTCTTTGCTTACTTACTACACAACCCAAAACATCACAGGCTTCCTAGAGAGTTGGGGACCAAAGTAGTCAAAATCTATAGATACATTAGGGCTAACAGGAATTCAGTAAGTACTTCAGAATATTTACTACACTTAACCATCATGTATTAACTTGAAAGGAGATACACATAAAATATGTCTATGAGAGAGTATCTCTCATTTCCCTATAGTCATACAGCATTACCTAAAAGCCACTATATTAATGGGGGAAAAACAAAAATGGGAAAAAAGATAGGCTTGTTGCTAGTTTCCTCTAATTTCCTCATTAGATTTTTTTCCTGATTAACAAGATCCCTAGGTTTTCCTAGATTTGGTTAATTCTTTTTCTCTCCTGAGATTTTGCTATTCTTCTAAAAGCTTAAATTACAATGTGTTCTAATTTTACTTGGTCCTACTCTTCTGCAGTGGCATCTTTTACATAAATTGTAAGCCTCAAAAGAAAAAAAAAAGAAAATTATACCTATTTTTCCTCTCTTTCAAGAGAACTAGTACAGCTTTTGTTTCAGAAACAAATTCTTAAAGCAGAAGAAAAAAATTTCAGGTTTTTATAATACTTTTCCCCAAGGGCATTTCTAACGCTTAAGTTCATGACATGGTAAGCTAATGCACTATCTTAAGACAAGAGTAAGAGGACAGATGCCATATTTTATTTCTTTATGGTTCTACATTTTGTTTATGTAATGCCCCAGCATACATATTGAAGCTTCTGAGGATTGCTGTGTGGTGTGGGAGGACATTAGGAAAAGAGCTCCCATTATAGCTAATGGGAGCCGTGTTTCTATTTCCCTATGTGCTACTCTGAAAATGTCATCCAGCTCACTTTGTCCCTTTAAAAAAGAAAAATGCATCTGTTTTGCTCTCTTCCCAACCCACTCCCTTCATGCTCTATGTCTCTTTGACCTCTGTTGACAACTACATGCTTCCTGGCTCTTTGCCACACTAACTGCACACTGTAGTATAATTATTAAAGGCATGTAAAGAATCAGCTTGGAGAAGAGAGGCTGAAGTTGAACAAATCACATACCTTATTTTTTCTTCTTTTCATGAAAAAGGAGTATATATTAATGGACTCAGAGAAAGACTATAAATACTGTATGTGATCCAGTCGGGGGCTATAAAGATTTCATTGCCAAGGGTTGGGAATAATCCCATGACTCATCCATGGCAGAGACATGAATGAGTGAGGAAGGGCTTCTCAAACAAATAGCTATAAAAGCTTACTTCACTAGTACCCTACCTTAGCACATTGTTTATTTATGTCCCTCCTTTTGACTTTGTTCAGGTCTCCCTTCCTTCCTTTGCTTTATAGATGATATATTCAAAACTATTTATTGTTGGTACTGTGGAAAGCATAGTCCTTTAAGAATAAGAGTTTAAGACATTTCCTTATGGTTACATTCTGTGATGTTAAAGAGATATGAGATTAATATGAAGAATTAAGGACCAAACGATAATCTAATTAATGGCCTTTACTTAAGGATGAAATCTCATCAGTCAAATGTTACCTAAGGATATTTTCTCCATTGTACCAAGAACTACTTTCCACTCCTCCCCCTTTTCTTTTCATTCTTAGCACCTAGCCTGGTATATAGTAGGAACTAAATAAATGTTTGTTGTCATCTTGACTTGAGGACTTAAAGGTCTAACAGGATTAATCCCTGAGACTCTTCCTGAACCATGAAATTGAAATATTATTGTGCTTGGGAAGCTAGAAGTCTAGAAGATTGCATCATAAAACAAAGAGGTCAATATTTGTGTTATGCACCTGCTAGAACTGCCTCCCAAATCATCATAAATAGGAAGGGACATGGAGATTATAGAGAGACTGTTGTTGCAGTTTAATTTTCCACCTCAAAGTCAATTTAAAAATGATTCTTCCCAAAGAATCATGAACTTAGATGAAACCATAGCAGACAGTCCACCCCTGTGAGGAAGTAAATTTCCTAATTGCTGCAAGAATCATTTTTTCATCTCAAATAGACCATCCCCCAGTCTTCATCTAAATACTTCTAGTGACAAAGAACTCAACTCAAAACTCTAAAGATTTTTTATTAATCCATCAATAAAACTGTTATTAAAAAACAACAACAACTTCACTGAAGTGGTTGCAAATCAACCTCCCTATATGTAATCCATTGGTTCCACTTATAGATTCCAGCACAATCCACAAATTGTTCCAGTGCCTGAATTCACTATAAAATGTATAGGCAACTAGAAATTTTGCCACAGAAGTTTGTCAGTCGGCCATGATAACATCCGTCAAGAACAACAGAGGATTAAGAGTGATCTTACTTCCTGCAAGCATGAAGAAAAAAAAAAATTTAAAGCGTGCCACTAAGATTACACTATATTTGTATTTCTGTGATTTTGTCAGTCAGAGTAAGAGTTCTTCACCTGATGTCCATGGATTTGTGGGTAGAGTTCAGAGTCCAAGAACTTGGACATTACATCTTTATTAAAACATAAATAAATTTCTTTTCATCTCATACATTTAATTTGTGCATCTGAAAACATTCTGATATCTCCATAGTTTTCACTAGACTGACAAAGGGGCATATGGCAAACAAGAAAAAAAATAGAAACCTTAGAAAGATATATATCACTTCAGTACATTAGAGATAACAGATTGCTCTTAGAAAACAACAAGTGTTTTAAAGACAAAACAGAGAAGAAAGCATTCTGTTGAAGGAGAAGGAAATCAAGTTGTTTCACAGGAATGGAAATTAGAAGACTAATACCCAAAAGGAGGAAGGAAAAAGTAAGCATTTGATGTAATTTCAAAGATATGAGAATATTTTTTTCTTCTATAGAATAGAGATTTAAGGAAAAAGTAGCTTCTTATGGGACAATTATGTAAGTTTGCAAATCCTACCAGGGAAAATATTTTCCCTTATCAGTCAGAAGAAGAAAAGTTGACTAGTTATGGCCAGTGAGGGGTAACCAAATGCTGTTTTTCAACCCTGTGTGAACAATAAACAATAATGTCTTCCTGAGGCATGTACCTGGGATTTGAAAAAGAATCTAAGACTTGTTTAATGTGAAAACCATTTAAAATTCTGTTGGTTTGTGTGGAGATATATTAGAGCAAAGAAGAATTCTAACCACAAAGAATTAGTTAAGGATTATCAAGACTGGGTAAAAAGAGAAGATTTTAGAGATACATATAATATTTTTTATCACTACTACATATGGAAGGTGGATATTTCAGGAGATAGAAAGAAAAAAAAAACATTGCTAAATATACATTCAAAACTCGATACTATCAAGTATATTGAAGATACAATCCAGAGGGAATATGATAAAAGACATCAATAATTCAAAAGATAAAATATCCAAGAGCTAAAAAGTCTAAGGTCTCAAAGGTATATAAAGAAGTATACATAGGGTGGATAATAAAGGGATCTAGAAATATGTAATCATGGAGGAAAATTTAATCTATAGTGAAATTTTGTAGAATGAAGCTCATTAAGCTAATGTGATTGTAGAATAGTATATACTATATGCGGAAGGAATAGAATAAAGGAATAATAGAGTGGCATATTATGTTAAGATATATTTCTACTCAACAAATTTGAAGATGACACAACGGAGAAGGATGACAGAGTCCTAATCAAATAGGCCAGTACTAAGGGAAAATTTTAAAAAAAAATTAATAAAAATAAATGTGCTTCACAGTAATTGATAGAAAGAAGTTCACAGATATAGATTGGAGGAGATTGTATAACTAAATGGTAGCCTAAGTGAAAAATGTCTGGGAGTGTATTAGAAGCTCAAAATTCATCAACAAGTTTATGTGGTGATCAAATAAAAATGACAGCTTAAGTGTTCTTTGCTTTTTTAAGAGAAAAATAATACTTTGAAGGAAAGAAAAAAGAAGGAAGCATTGCTATAATATCTCTGTGTTGAACCATATCTTTAATGCTATGTTTAGTTCTGGGTACCACATTTTTAGTCAGATCATTGAAAACTTGTAGAGAATCTGGAAAATGGTGAAAGGATGGTGGGATAATTATGTATTTTTATGTATGAGAACTGGGAGAAGCAACTAGTAATATTTCTTCTAAAGACGAGAAGCTAATTGGAGTATGTAATAATAGTCTTAAGGTATTTAAAGAGCTACTCTTGGAAGAGAGATTTGATTTGTTTTGTTGTCTCTAGCTGATGACCTCAGAAGAAATACATGGTAGCTATAAAAAAGTAGATATTGGATCAATATTAAAAAATAAAACTTCCTACGAGTTAAAAGATCTGTCTCTGAAGTAGTATGATCTCCTTTCACTGGAGATTATTAAATATTAGTATTGAGAGGAATGTTACAGTCATAGTTCTTATTTATATATGAATTCTGACTTCTAGGAAACTCTCAGATACTATGAATCTATTTCTTCCATCCTTATGGTAGCCTATCAAAAATTGTAAGATCATTATTGTGCCCTTCTTATCAATCAACAAGCATTCATAAAGTACATCTTAACTACTAGGAACTAAAAAAAAACAAAAAACAGAAATTAAACTTTCCATTCCCTCAAGTAATTCACATTTTGGCAAGAAAGACAACATGCAAGGGAAGGGGAGTCAAGTTGGCTGCTTAGACACAGCAAAAGTCCAGAACTCTGTGAAAATCTTTCTATACCAATCAAAATAAAATTGCTTTGAAGGGACAGAAAAACAGATCTAACAACAGGACAGAGCTGGGGGACCCTCCTGCTGGATTCAACTTAAAAGGTATGTCCCCAGCCTCCAAAGCCTGATTTCTTGAATTTTCTGGTTTAAGGAAAAGGAAGAAGGAAGATCCCAGGACCCCTCCCCCACATAATGTGTTGAGTCTCCAGTGGTTACTGGAATCTCAGGTTGAGGCTTTTAGCCCAGAGGGAGTGTCTTGCTGTCACAGCTATGCAAGGCTCAGGGCAACTGACCATAGCCATCAGGGAGGCAGCTGGAGGAGAAGCATGGAGAGGGCAGCCAAAACTCTCCATTCTGCACTCCTCCCCCTATTTCTCATGGTTTTGGCCTGTAATATTTAAAGGGTTTGTTGAGGACAGAAGAGGTGCAGGGGATAATGAAGGCTTTATAACAGGGAATGGAGGGGTTGAAGGGATAGAGGGAATATGATTGCCTGTGAGGTAAAAGGAGAGAGATGCCCTCTGCTGAGAGACTATCTTTGAAAAATGGGGTTCCTGAGAAATAGACCACAGATGATAGCCTGAAGGAATGTCTTCTCTATGCATTGATGTTGAAGATACCCCAGAGCAGGTAAGCCTGGACCCCCCTGAGGGACAAACCTCCTCCTGGACCAAAGTCATCCAGCAGGGATCCACTAAGGACCATTTATGCTTGAATGGCTGTCCTTAGGTTCAACTTCCTCTATGTCCCCTGAAATGATAATTCTCTTATCTGAATGTGGGTTATTTAACTAAACATGAATTTAATAACAAGTTTGGATTTTGGAGGTATCAGGGAAGAGGAAATCAGGATTTCCCTAGATTGGGTTTGAGTCTTTCTCAGCTTTTGGACTGAGGCCAGGCCTTGCAGGCTGGTGGAGGGTTTCTTTTATTCCTATCTATGCCAATCTATACTAGTTTTCTTACGTTCAAAGTCTTTAGCCAGAGACAGCAAGAGGAAGAAAAGGTTCTGACTTTCTGAGCTGGTTGGGCCTGTCTCTTCAGGCTAGTACCCCAAAGACCGGCCTTACAGTTCAAACTGCTCCCCTTAAGTCCTTTTGTTCAATGACACAATCACAGGGATCCAGGTAGAGCACACAGTTGGGAAAATCAGGAATAGAGATACTTCTATCCCAAGACAGGGAATGAGCATTCCTTTCAGTCCAAGGGCCAGGAAAGAGAGACTCAGGAGACCAACTGTCACTCTCCAAGTCCCCTCCCTCCATCAACTGTCATTCTTGTCAATATCTTCTCTCTAACATTCCAACTGGTGTTTATTCCTCCTGAGTGGCAGAAAGTCCAAAATTTGCTTCAGTTTTCCCTTCCACAGGCCTCAGGACACATCCAGCTCCATAGATAAGCTCTGCCATGCCTTAATCTTATCAATAGGGCAGATAAGAATCCTTCAGAGTACAGGAAACCTCAATCTTCAACACCCTCATCCCACTGACCCTACTGAGAACCTTGCTGACTAAGCTCTTGGGAGAAGTCTGCAACCACTACAGAATTCCTTGATAACAGGGCAGGAGGCATAGCTCCCTTCAGCCTCCACACCAGGGGTCCCCAAACTATGACCCTTGGGCCACATGTGGCCCCCTGAGGCTATTTATCCAGCCTCCACCACACTTCCAAAAGGGGCATCTCTTTCATTGGTGGTCAGTGAAAGGAGCACTATATGTGGGGACTCCGCAAAGTGTGGCATCACTCACGTACAATACTACTTCTGGTGACATAATCCTTTGCATGGTGCCTTGTTCTGAGAGAATAAGGGGCCGCACAAAGGATTATGTGGCTGCCCAATGGAACACATCAGCAAAGTGAGCTGCGATCTGGGGGAGGGGACTCTGCACTGTATATACTGCTGCCCAGTATAGTGGTGGCAGTGATGGGCCTGTGCAAGGTGTGACAGGCCCATCACAGCCAGTGCTATAGCCTCCGCTATCCCAGAGAAAGGTATACAGATTTCTTCATAATTTTTTTTGTTTTTGTTTTTTTTATAGTTCAGCCTTCCAACAGTCTGAGGGACAATGAACTGGCCCCCTGTGTAAAAAGTTTGGGGACCCCTACTCCACACCTTCACCTATCACTTCAGCTTCTGCTGCCAGCTGAGGAAGATCTGACCTCAGGGCTCATTAATAATCTATCAGCCTAATCTAGTCAATAATTAGAGCATAAAAAAGCCCCTTCAAGACAGAACAGCCTAAACCCATAGATACAGCAAATAAACAGAGGAGCAAGATTACAGCCAATGAGAGCTGGGAAAGAAATTTTTTAAAAAGTGAGTAAACAATAGTATAAGAAAAAAAGAATTAAAATTGATAGCTGAAAAAGAAAACTACCTCCAAAAGGAGATAGATTGATTGGGAAGGACGTAGACAGATCAGTAATGGAAAAAAAACCCAACTAGGGACCTTCCCAGGGTCAGTAAAGCACAACCCCTTGAGATTATATAAACCCAAGTTTATTGAAGTTAAGGAAATGGTAGATAAATCTAACAGGGTCCCTGTCTCTAAAAAATCACTCTCCACCTGCTCTTCTATGCTTCCCTCATGGGTAGTGCTCTTCAGTTCTTCTTAATCCTGCCGTACAAGCTCCCTGATCTATCTAGACCCAAAAACTATCTGACTATCTTGCTAACCTAAGTATTCCAGATTGTCTCTAAAAGGTTAAGGATATAGGACTCATAGATAGACAGAGTCCTTTCCTAAATTTGGGGTTGGTTTCCTTGGTAAAACCCAAACTGCCAGATGTAAAACACTTGGATTTACCTTAGCCAAGCTGTCACAGCCAGATTGATCTCAGCACTTGATGGAAACACAGATCTCCTCCAAGATATTACTCTAGACCGACGAACCTAATAATATTTCCACAAGACTAGCCAGTTCCCAAGAGATGATAAAACCACTCTACTCCCTTCCGGCTCAGAGAGAAGCAAAGCAGGAGTGGCTGTTAATCTCAGTAAACTCCCAAGATCTTCCTCTGCATTGCTTTCTCCTTCCAGAATCTTTTTCCAGGGTTTGTGACTATATTCTCTTCCTGCCCCTTAGAAATAATATTTACATTTTTTTCCTATCCCTTATCCTTCATCCTTACATTAGGTAAAAATATGAGTAAACAACAGGAAAAGAAAAAAAGAAATTTAAATACACAGCTTCTATCCAGGGAATGAACAAAGAGCAAATGGAACAGAGGAGGACCAAGGAACACCAAGCAAAAATGCAGAAATTCCAGCAAATTGGACATAGGCTTTGGGAAAACTCAAAATAAAATTCAAAAAATAATTACGAGAGGCTGAAGATAATTGGGGAAATGACTTAAAAAGCAAAATAAGTCTTCTGGAAATGAACTAAAACAACAAAATAGTGTCTTGAAAGCCAGAATTGAACAGCTTGAAAATGAGACAAAGATGGTAAAAGATGACCTACAAAGAAAATCAGACCAGAAGGTGAAGGATGACAAAAAAAAGTCAGAGATGAAATTCAGTCTTTAAAAATAAGAATTCAACAACTAAAAGCAAATGACCTCATAAGGCAGCAAGAATCTATAAAACAAAATCAAAAGAATAAAAAAATTGAGGAAAATACAAAGCACCTCATTGATAAAACTACAGACCTGGAAAATAGATCCAGAAGATACAATTAAGAATTTTTGGATGATGATGATATCATGACAAGTGAAAAAGCCTGGACATCATTCTACAGGAAATTATCGAAGAAAACTGCCCCAACCTTGTCAACCAAGAGGGAAAAGTAGAGATTATAAGAATTCACAGATCACCTCTTGCATATAATTCCCAATTGACAATGCCCAGGAATGTTATAGCTAAATTCAAGAACTACAAACTGCAAATAAGAAGCCATTCAGATATCATGGAACCACAGTTAGGATAACACAGGACCTTCCTGCATCCACACTATAGGCCCAGAAGGCATGTAATATGATATTCCAGAAAGCAAGGGAATTGGGGCTAGAACCAAGAATTAACTACTGAGCAAAACTGACTATATTTTTACAAGGGAAAGTATGGTCATTTAATTAAGAGAAATTGATTCCCAATCAAAGAACTGAAGAGAATTACCAAAAGGTAATTAATAAAGGTGAAAAATAATGCTTTTAAGAGACCCAATAACTTCAAATAATTTGTATTCCTATAAGACAAAATAATATTTGTAATTCTTGAAAATTGTTATCATAAGGGTAGCTAGAAGAAGTATACTTAGAGGGAAGAGACTATTCTGTACAGTTAGAGGAAGCAGATAGCAGAATGGATTAAAAACCAGAATCCTACTATATGTTGTCTACAAGAAACACACTTGAGGCTGGTAGATATATACAGGGTAAAAGTAAGAGGGTGGCACAGAATTTACTAGGCTGCCTCTGAGACAAAGAAGGCAGAAGTAGCAGAGATTGATCGTGTGCTAGGTCATAAAAACATTACAAGCAAATATAGGAAATCAGAAATAATAAATACAATAAAAATCATAATCAATTAGGGCTTGTGGAAAGGCAGATTTAAAACTAATTGGAAAACAAATAATCTAATTCTTCAAAACTGGTTGGTCAAAAAAAAAAAAAAAACAAATCCTCAGCCCCAGATGGATATACAAGTGAATTCTATCAGACATTTAAAGAACAAATAATCCCAATACTTTACAAATTATTTGACAAAATAAGAAAAGAAGGAGTTTTACCAAATTACTTTTATGAAACACATATGATACTGTTATTTAACATTGTACTCAAAATGCTAACAGAAGCAATTAGAGAAGATAAAGGAATTGAAGGGATTAAAGTAGGTAATCAGAAAATGAAACTCATTCTTTGCAGATGATATGATGGTCAACTTACATAATATTAAAGAATCAACTAAAAAGCTAGTGGAAATAACCAACAACTTTTGCAGAGTTGCAGGATATGAAATAAAGCCTCATAAATAATTAGCATCTCTATATATTTCCAACACAACTCTGTAATAAGAGTTAGAAAGTGAAATTCCATTTAAAATCACCCTAGACAATATAAAGTATTTATGAATCTATTTATCAAGAAAAACACAGGAACTGCATGAACACAACTACAAAACACTTTCCACACAATTAAAATTAGATCTAAATAATTGGAAAAACATTAATTGTTTATGGGTAGGATGACCTAATATAATAAAAATGATAATCCTACACAAATTAAGTTATGTATTTAGTGCCATACCTATCAAACTAACCAAAAACTTTTTTTACTGAATTAGAAAAAAAAATTATAACAAAGTTCATTCGTAAGATCAAAAGATCAAAAATGTCAAGGGAACTAATGAAAAAAAATATGTGGAAGGATGGGGGCCTAGCAGTAACAGATCTTAAACAGTACTATTAAGTAGTGGTCATCAAAACAATATGGCTAAGGGACAGAAAGGAGGACCAATGAAATAGACTTGAAGTAAATTACCTCAGCAACATAGTGTATGATAAACCCAAAGATCCCAGCTTTGGGGATTATAAACCCAAAGATCCCAGCTTTGGTGATTCAAAACCCAGTATTTGACAAAACCTACTAGGAAAATTGAAACACAGTTTGGGGAACATTAGGTTTAGATCAACATCTCATACCCTACATCAAGATAGATTCAGAATGAGTAAATGACTTAAATATAAAGAAGGAAACTATAAGTAAATTAGGTGAACATAGAATACTTTACCCATCAGATCTGAGGGAAAGGAAATAATTTAAGACCAAGCAAGAGTTAGAAAAAATTACAAAATATAAGATAAATAATTTTGATTACATTAAATTAAAAAGTTTTTGTAGAAACAAAACCAATGAAACCAAAATCAGAAGGGAATCAAAAAATTGGGGAAAAATCTTTATAACAAAAACCTCTAACAAAAATCTAATTACTCAAATTCACAAGGAGCTAAATCAATTGTACAGAAAATCTAGCCATCCCCCAATTGATAAATAGGCAAGGGACATCAATAGGCATTTTCAGATAAAGAAGTCAAATCAATCAATAAACACATAAAAAAGTGCTCTAAATCTCTTATAATTAGAGAATTGGAAATCAAAACAACTTTAAAGTAACTCCTTACACCTAGCAGATTGGCTAATAGCACAGTAAAAGAAAGTAATGTTGGAGGGGATGTGGCAAAATAGGAACATTAATGAATTGCTGGTGGAGTTGTGAATTGATCCAATTATTTTGGATGGCAATTTGAAACTATGCCTAAAGGGTTTTAAAAGACGTCCTGCCCTTTGATCCAGTCATACTACTGCTGGGTTTGTACCCCAAAGAGATGATAGGGAAAATATGTGTACAAAAATTTTTATAGCGACATTCTTTGTGGAATAGCTGAACAAATTGTGGTATCTGTTGGTGATGAAATACTATCGTGCTAAAAGGAATAATAAACTGGCAGCATTTTATGTGAATTGGAATGACCTCCAGCAATTGATACAGAGCAAAAGGAGCAGAACCAGCAGAACCTTGTACACAGAGACTGATACACTTGGCACAATTGAATGTAATGGATTTCTCTACCAGTATCAATGCAATGATCCAAGACAATTCTGAGAGACTTATGAGAAAGAACACTATCCCCATCCAGGGAAATAACTGGGAGTAGAAACACAGAATAAAAACAATTTCTTGATCACATGGTTCAATGGGGATATGATTGGAGATGTAGACTCTAAACGATCACTATATTATATTAGGGATAAATTTGTATTAGACTTGGCATAAAGATTTTATAAATTGAGTGGCATAAGAGAACCTTGCCAAGGTGCCTCAGGAGTTTGGAGCCCAAGCTTCTGTTACAATTTTGTGGAATGTTGGTGTGGGAGTTGCTCTCTTGTTCTCTGTCTCTCTGGAGCTAACCTGGTTCCTGTGAGGTTGCTAATCCCAAATTCTCTTGTGGATTTCCCTATTCAATTTATGGGAATACCAAATCTATAGTTTGTGAAGAGGGAGTCAACTATTTGACAGTGGTGGACGTAGGAAGGCTGGCAGAAAGAAGCAAGAAGATCTTTCTTTCCTTGTCTGGGTGAACTTGACTGAGTGGAGACAGACTCTTGGCCCAAGTTGGCCTGGAAGCCATTTTTGACCCTCAAGGGCCTACCTTGGAGGCAGCATAAAATTAAATCAATAAGGATATTTGGAAATAGATTTATATCAGATTGTTTGGGAATTAAGATAGAATAAAGAGAATAGGAAGATTTTGAGGTTACTTGAGACAAGAAGCCAGGCTGTGAGGCCTAGAGGGGATTGGGAAAAAGTTTAGTACACCCAGTAGATATTATGGAAGCCCTTATCCTTCAACCCTGTTATCTTTTAGTTCTTTACAACTTTAAAATATTAAATATAGATATTTTATATATCTGTCTCTGAGACATTGTACAGACAGTCATTTTGTATAGGCCCAAGAGTATATCAACTGACCAACTTCACCTGACCCTTATCAACCATAAGGAGTAGAAATTGAGGAGGTCTATATAAAAGGTTGGACTGGATTATTCAAGAGTTGGGTCACCAGAAATTTAGTCAAATTTCAAAGAGATTTATTTTAACAATTTATTTATAAAATATAGAAACAGTGAAAGTAGGAAAATCATAGAGAGGATAGGGTAAGATATCTAGCCTAAGCACTAAGTATTTTGCTCCAGGCCCCTGGCTCAACCCAGGCAGGGTTAATCATCCCTTAGCCAGTGTGACCTCAGCCTTGAGCCGAGGACCTGGGGATGCAGGAAGCTTCTCTCAAGAGGGCAGGTCTATCCAGAAGCTAGTCCCTTCAGAAAATCCAGGTAAAGATTCAGACTTTCACTCACCACGTGTTGGTCCAAAGGGAAACAGTCTGAGATATCAAGCCTGAGCTCCTCCAAAGTCAAGTCGAAGATGAAAGACCCAAGAGAAAGCTAAAGATTATCCTTTTTTTTTATCACTTCTTGTGACTTCCTTTCATTTTACATGTACCAATTATGGCTACCAGCAGGCAATCAGTGGTTTATCTGATTCATCACCCACTATTGCACACGTGGGTCACAGACCTCCCCCACTCAAGTGTGAGTGGGCTATACACACTTTTGGTGATTCAATCTAAAAATGGGAAGGGGAGAGTTAATTTAATTTGCACACAACACACAAAAAGAAATTATATATAAGTAAGGATACAGTTTCAAAATTATCCTTACATTCATAAATATTTATGATATGGAAATAGGTCTTTATCAATGATACATGTAAAACCCACTGAAATTGCTCATTGGCTACAGAAGAGGAGTAAGGTGGAAGGAGGAGAGGGAAAGAACATGAGTCATTTAACCATGGAAAAATATTCTAAATTAATTAATAAATTAAATAAAAATTAAAAAGACAACATGCACATCTACATGGATATATAAAATAACTATCTATTTAACTATATTTCTTTATTAATATGTATGACATATATACTAAAATATAGGCTATTCTTTAAAAGTAAGGGAATCAGGAAAAGTCTCATGCAGGAGATAATTGCTTTAAGATCATCAACATATTCTGCTCATTTTTCTAATCTTATGTCACCTAGCATATTGCTTTACTCAAGCCATTTACTCAATACCTTTTGTTCATTTGATAGAACTAAACACCCCCAGCTCCTTCAACTGATAGGAAATCCTGGATGACATCTTTTGTACTTTATTTTGTCAATGTTCTTAATATTATAACACTCAGAGCAGAACACTATAAGTGAAGTTTGACTAGCACACAGTATTGTAGCCATTCATTTACCTAAATTTCATTACCTCAGTTAATCTAGCCTAAATTTGGTTTTGTTTATTTAGCTGCTGAATCTTAGGTCAAGAATAAACTACTACTGAAATAACTGTGATCAGTTGTAATATTTTCTGACCCATTATTGATAGCTCCAAAGGAATATTAGAAATTATTTTAGCATAACACTGTCAGCCAGAATAGCATTTATTAAAAAATATGGACATGTTGAAAAGATGACAAGTTTACAAGCTTCACAGTTATTCAATTAGCTTGTTTTATTTTAGACATTTCACTTTTTAGTAATGGTGAGATTAAAAATACAGATAATAATGTTAGTACTTTTTAATCTACAGAAGTTATAATAGTTTTCTCAAGGTGAATTATACATTACAACTTTTACTAGTACTTCCCATTCTATTTGATTGTAACTGAGAAGAAAATGTATCATGAAAAGTTGATCTCACAAGGTTTCTAATAGGGACTCCTCTACATATAAGCTATTGGTATAACTTTCCAGCTATTGTTGGATACAGGAAAATATTCAAACTATTTGAGTTTAGAACTGGTATTGCTAACATATGATTAATTGACATCTCTAGGAATAAATTTATCCATCATAACTAACAAGAGGATATATAACTAAATGGAATTTAATTTGGGAATGTCCTATTGTATATTTAATTTTCATTTTTATCTGATTATTATCTGTATTAATTTGGGGTTAGTCTAAAAAAAAGAAATTTTTCTTCTAACAGGCTACTCTAGAAAGGTTAATCATCCCCCAGCCTTATGTGCATGCACAAACACACACACACACACAGGCACACACAGGGACACACACATCTATAATTTATATTGTTTTGGGGCTATGTTATGGTCACCGAAAGGTTAAGTGACTTGCTCAGAATAGCAAAACCACACTACCTGTCATAGGAATGGTTTGAATTCTCATTAGATTGTGAGCTCCTTGAGGACAGGTACTATCCTTTGCTTCTTTTTGTATCCCTAGTGCTTAGCAAAGTATGTGGTTTCATGGTACATGATTAATGCTTATCAATTGACTGAATAGGATAAACCAGTCAATCCAAAGAGAAAAAGTAAGGGTTTATTCAGGGTATGTAGCCTGAAATGTTAATATATGGGAGTGTATTTGTCCTCCTCACAATAAAATTAATTCTTTTGGGTTAGTTCATCTCTGTTCACAAATTAGTTTGACTGAAAGCAAAAGGCATTCAAGCATAAAAAATGTTTACCTTCCACCTGTAATGTTCAATCAAAGATGATGAAGGCTTCAGAAACAAAAAGTGTCCATCAGTAGTCAGCAATAGATTCCCCTCTATTAAAAATATTACTATACACAATGGAGACTGTAAAATAAGCAGAAAGTGCTTAGTGGGCAACATATACATCAAAACATGGCTAATCATCTGCTATACTCTCATTTTCTGCCCAATTTGTCCTTACCACAAAAAAAAAAATAAAGATAGAGTATCACAGAACCTTACTACAATTGTAGTAAGGTAGTAAGTGTACCTTGAGTTCAACTTTGTGATGAGCCCTTTACAGAATATCTGTGGAATTTTGCATTGGGGAAAAACTTAAAAGGGCTTCCTGCTGGGTCTGCCAGCAGAAAAGGATCCTTGGCAGTTATGAAACAAAACAAAACAACCACTGCTGTCTTGAAGGCTTTGACAGAATTAAGTGAACCGTATTGACAGAATGCCAAGGAAGCATCTGGTCTGCTGCTTCAGATGAATGCTCTCATTTCATTGTCAACTTCTGTGCGATGAATTTCATGGACAGACTTAGGTTGCTCACAGTGCCTCGCAGGCAAAGTATGCTACCCACAACGAAGTACCCACCATCTTTCACAACAGACTATATTCCCTTCAGAGACACAGATGTCATCAGAGATAGGACAATATGAAGGCTTAACAGATTCACAAAATTTTGTAGGTCATCAAATTGTCATTGTTATTGTGCAAGTCTACAGCGAGGGTATTGTTGAGCGTTGGACTTTTGACCCATGGATGTTGTGGAAATGACACATAGTTTTTAATGGGAATTACTGATGACAGGCTACTATCTCTGCTCTGGTTAGTAGTGGAGAATTGAAAAGATTCTTTAATAAGATGCTTTGAATATGCACTGAGGCCAATTGTTTCTCTAGGATGACTCTCAGGAAATCATAGACTCTTCATACAGGAAGGAATCAGTATGCTTATCTAATATAGTCTGCACTTAAGTGAGATTTTCCTCTATGACAACCTAGACAAATGATTGACCAGATTTTGCTAAAAGAATTTCAAAGTAGGACCATCTATTACCTCACAATAGAATTCATTATACTGTGGGACAACTTTAATGGTTAGGATTCATAACATCAATTAGTAATTTACTTTTATACCCATCTGAGTTCTGTCCCCAATACTATTATCTCTCTTTCACCTGACAGAAGCAGTATAAACAATTGAGAACAACAATGATGTCCTATTCCAGACTTTTTTCCTTAGTCAAATATACCTTGGTCCTCCAAACAGTCTCTTGGCCTCTCTATATCATGGGTATCCTTTTCTGGAAATACTCTGACTTGTAAAGAATTTTCCTAATTCTATTCTGTAAAGTTCATTTATGATCCTGAATGTCTTCTGAGATCTGAGCTAACTACCCCTCAGTCCCTAGTTTTGGGTCATTATCACCAATACATTTATCAACCATTGATAAAATGTTGAACAACTTTGGGTCAAAGAATAGATGATGAAGATTTTTGTCCATCAATTCATTCAATTCACTTTTTTGACCTGGTCATGTGTCATTCAACCAATTCTCAATTTACCAAACTACACTAACATTTGACATATATCTTCCCCTCCTCTTGTTCTTGATAATAACATCTTTTAATAAATGCTTTGTTATTACTCATATAGCATAGGTCTATGACAATTCAAGAAATAGTAATTTAGTAACTGACAAAAATAAAATTAAACTGGTTGACTAAAACTCAAATAATTTCTGAAAGTCTTAAAAAACTCTTATCACTTGCTAATTTTTAACAAATTTTAACAAAGAGCAGTTAAGAAAAATCTAATGAATGAAACTATCAGCAAGCCTAGGTATCCCAGTGGACTTAATAGCCATGAAACTCACAAATGGGATGATACAAATCTGCCTTTTGATCCCAAAACTGCTTCTTGCAATTAATGGAATTCAGCTAACTTTTAGTTTTATGTACATTTAGACTGACAATAATTGTGTCTTTTCTTAAGAAATATATATATATATATATAAATATAAATATATATGTGTGTGTGTCATATATATGGCAATATATTTATCTATTCATACATTATAAAATTTAAAATGAAATATTTTGATTACATCAAATTATAAAGTTTTTGTACAAACAAAACCAATGCAACCAACATTGCAAGGAAAGTGTGGAAAGGAAGCTAAAATAAGTTCTGGACTTTATGCCACTGTTTTGGAACAAGCAACAGTGGGAATATTAGAGAGAGAAGAAAATGACAAGACTGACAGTTGGTGGGGGAAGGAGCAACTGGGAGTAGCAGTTGGTCTTGTGACTAGCACTTCCTCCTGGCAGTGGAAGTGTGAGGAATGGTTCTTCCCAGACTCTGGATAGAAGTGCCTCTATTTTCTTCAGTCCAAAGAGACAGGTCCAACCAGCTCTGAAAGTCAGAACTTTTCTTGTTGCTTGCTGTCTACTGCTAAGATTTTGAAATCAAGAAAACTAGCACAGATATATCATAGACAGGAATATGAGAAACCCTCCACCAGCTGTGAGGCCTGGCCTCAGCTCCAACACTGAGAGAGACTCAAACCTTATCTAGAGAAATCCCTCTTCCCTCTTCCCTGATACTTCTGCAGTCGGAACCGGTTATTAAAATTTATCTTATTTGAATATCGCAGTCAGATAAGAGGACTATCTTTTCAGGGGGCATAGAGGTAGTTGAACCTCAGGATAGTCATTCAACTATAAACAGTCCTTATTGGACCCCTGCTGGGCAACCAAAGTCTGGGGGAAGGCTTGTCCCTCAGGAGGGTCCCTGTTTACCTGCTCTGGGGCATTTTGGCATCAATCCATAGGGAAGACATCCCCGCAGGCTATGATGAGGGGCCCATTTCTTGGACACCTCATTTTGTTCAAATAGTCTCTCGGCAGGGGCATTTCTGTCTTTTGTCTCACCAGCAGCCATATTCCCTCTCTCCCTGCAACTTCTCCACTCCCTACTACAAACCTTCCGTATCCCCTGTTCTTCATATCCACTCATTTTTCCCTATAAATATTACAAGAACAACAATCTAGGAGAGCATTTTTATTATAAAACTCCATGAGAAAGATTTAATTTCCCAAATATATAAGGAACTACATCAAATTTAAAAACAAAAACAAAAAAACAAAACCTCAATCAACATATGGCCATGGGATATGAACAGGCAGTTCTCAGATGAAGAAATCAAAACTATCAATAATCACACAAAAATGTTGTAAATTCCTCCTGATTAGAGAATTGCAAATAAAAACAATTCTGAGATACCACCTTACACATAGCAGATTGACCAATATGGCAGCAAAGGAAAGTGATAAATGTTGGAGGGGATGCCGCAAAATTAGGACACTAATACACTGCTGGTGGAGTTGTAAATTAATCCAACCATTCTGTAGGAAAATTTGGAATTATGCGTGAAGGGCTTTAAAAAACTAACTACCCTTTGACTCAGCCATACCAGTACTAGGTTTGTACCCCAAAGAGATAACAAGGAAAAAGACTTGTACAAAAATATTTATAGCTGCACTCTTTGTGGTGACTGGAAAATGAGGGGGTGTGATGGAATACTATTGTGCTCAAAGGAATAATGAAATGGAGTTCCATGTGAACTGGAATGACCTCCAGGAATTGATGCAGAGTGAAAGGAGCAGAACCAGGAGAGCACTGTACACAGAGACTGAAACATTGTGGTGTAATTAAATGTAACAGACCCCACTACTAGTAGCAATGCAATAACCCAGGACAATCCAGACGAATTTATGAGTAAGAACTCTATCCACATCCAGAGAAAGAACTGTGGAAATATAAACACAGAAGAAAATATATGACTGATCCCATGGTTTGATGGAGTTATGATTGAGGTTTTGGCATTAAATGATCACCCTATTGCAAATATGAATAATATGGAAATAGGTTTTGGACAATGGTGCATGTATAACCCAGTGGAATTGCTTGTTGGCCCTGGGAGTGGGAGGGAAGAAGTTGGGAAAATCATGAATCATGTAGTAGTAGTCTCTCGGTAACCGAGGATGACGATTGTCTTTGTGTGCTTTCATCTGTGATGTAGATAAGTGTGCACAAAAAACACTCGTGCGTGAAGGAGATTTAAGTTGAAAAGTCGATGCACAGAGATAGTCCCACACTCTCGGCGTTGGAAGCCTAGGTCCAGTGGCACGAAAAATTGTTATACCTGGAGACTTCCTCAGCTGCATTGGATGGCCGTGTTGTCTTTTGTGCTCCAGCATGCCCTAAGCACTCCACAGTGCTTTGCTGCGTTGCCCTCTCAGCCGTTGAACCTTCTTATTGGTTTCTTCCGTCTGTTTGGCTAAAGCAGTCTTCACATGCTTGGTGAGCAAAGCTCTGGTTCACCAGGGGTTAATGACCAGATGGCTACCCTCACAAGGTTTAGTTGGCCTATCGAAGCCATTGCCCAGGGTGTGGCTGCTGCATGCTAGCAGCTACTAGGAGCCACAAGTGAGACCTGGGTGTCAGGTGAGGGTCAGAGGTTGGAGAGCTGCCCTAGGAGGGCACGACAAGCCCTCCATACCAGAGATATGACTCCTCCCTGAGCACCCCATAAAAATACCCTAAATAAATAAGTGCATTTTAAAAAAGAAATACATATTTTTTGTGAATCAAGATATATAAAAAACAGAAAATATAAAGTTCAAATAGCCATTTAAAATTAAAAAAATAAGCTTATTTTTAAAAGTAAGACTAAATTGAGATAGTTTTGAAACTAAAGCTTCAATGGAGAATTGAAAACAAAAGGATGAATAAAAATTGCTATTTAAAACATGTCAGATTAATTCACAACAGAAGATAAAGAAGATCCAAAAAAGTTG
This sequence comes from Monodelphis domestica, assembly GCF_027887165.1. NCBI lineage: Eukaryota > Metazoa > Chordata > Mammalia > Didelphimorphia > Didelphidae > Monodelphis > Monodelphis domestica. The sequence goes on along the minus strand of NC_077228.1, from coordinate 448,013,915 downwards.
GGTTATTTAAAAGATACTATAGAGGCATTTGTAAATCCATCTAGTTCTGATGTTTTTTCCTTAGGAAGTTCATTTATGGCTTTTTTTCATTATGTTTAATGATAGGTTTGTTCAGATATTCTATTTCCTCTTCTGATGGGTATGTTTCCCAAGGAAATCAGGAAAAAAAGTAAAGAACCTATTTCTTTCAAAATATTTGTAGCAGCCTTCTTTGTGATAGTAAGGGACTGGAAATCAAGGAGATGTCATTAATTGAGAAATGTTTGAACAAGTTGTATGTGATTATGATGGAGTACTGCTGCACTGTATGAAATTATAAACAGGTTAACTAAAAAAAACAGACAAATTTGGAAATACCTATATGAAATAATGAAGAGTTAAATATTATCAAGAAAATGTTAGATACAGTTAAAGAATTAATAATTGAGGAATAACTTGTGAATATCCATCTACAGAAAGAACTAATGAATGGAAACTCTAAAGACATAATTTCTATATACTTTTTTTGTCGGGTAAGATTTCTATGCTGTTGGGAGGGAAAGGAGGGGATCAGATAATTTGGTAATTTTATTGTAACCAATGAACAAATAAATTAATGAATAAATTAGCATTAGTTTAATTTAAGATGCTAAAGATATTTTAGAGAGCTAGACAAAATAATGAAATTCTTTAAGTGAAAAATTATAAAAAGATCACTTTAAACTTTAGATTTTACTGTAAATAAATATTCAGCAATAACTATTTCTAATATTTTAAAGATAATTGATGGAAAAATATCAATACAATAGATTACACAAGAGTCATAAATAATAGAAGTCAATAAGCCAATGTTTGGTAAATCTAAGAACCAAAGTTATTTGAGTGAGGGATCTTTATTTTACAAGAATTGTTGGGAAAACAGAGGAGCAATTTCACAGATATTAAGTTTAGAACAACATTTTATACTATAATATATTTATATAGGTGACTTCAATACCAAAGTGAATTGAATTTTAACAAAACAATTAGTTTTCATTCTTTTTCTTTGTATGTTTGCATTTGTGTGCATGTGCACCTTTTTGGTTATTGTTTGTGTTTTAATCTCTAGTCTTTTTCAGTGCAAATACTTTTCAACCCAAACACAGCTTTTAATAAAGCCTAGTTGATCTAGTTGCCTAAATGACTACATGATTTGGCTATTATGTGGTAAATATTGACATTGGTTCATTATCTCTAGTAAATTTAATTATCATTTTTTCACGTTATTACTTTTAATCAATTTTATTTATACTGTATACTATATATGTATACTGTATTCATTTATTATAATATATGCCATTTTTATCAGGATTGAGACTAAAATTCCTAATTTTTTAGGTTCATAATGAATCATAATGGATTTTGCTAAATCCCCTTATTTTTAACCCATAGTCATTGTTTTTATGTATGTTCCTTTTTAGATAACACTTGAAGTCTACTTACTAATACATTCTTTCATTCTATGAGAAAGTTCATCCCATTCCTATTTAGTCATGCTTTTCAGTTGTGTATTTCTCTTCATCCAGTCCTCTTATTCCTTTGTATCACTTTGGGAATTATTTTAAAATATAATTGGTATAATCTTTTAACTTGCTATTTGCTCTTTGTTTATAATAGACATGGACACTTTTGAAGTATGATCCCTTTATATAAGATATATATTCTTTAAAAAAATGTCATGGTATTCTGGAAGTGTAATAGTACTTAAATTATGTTTCCTTCATGAGTTTTACAGGTCAAAGATTTTTGATAGCAGATATCTTACTTTAAATTTCCTTTCTGAAAATTATTTTTATTTTGCTTTTAACATTTCTTATTGTCTTATGGACTTACTGTTTTTATTTGACGCATTCTTATTTTTCAATTAAGTTTTTCCTCCATCCTTCTCATTTCACTTAATATTACATTTTATATTTCTTACATTAGATGTAACAAACTTGGAACACACAACCTTTAAGGAGTCAACAAAACTCTTAAGTAAATCCTGAACCAGGTTAAAATGAAATTAGGAAATATTTAATGAAATAAATAAGAAGGGCATATGTAATGTTAAATTTTGCTTTTCTACGTCAACATGCTGTCCAATGGGATCCATTACTATTGGAGTTTAACACCACTGTGACACATCATTTCATCCACATACTCTTCTTGCCTTTGTAGCTATCATATTTTCCTCTGAATCTACCCTCACAACTTTTGACATAATTTGTTTCAGATTTACTACTTGGGTTTCTCTCAATCCTTACCATTTCTCCATCATATTCTGCATTTTATTTTTCTTATTCATGTATCCAACATTCAGTTTTGGTACTTTCCCCTTAAAAGTTGGGCTCCTTCTCAGATGCTTTCATGATGTAAGCTTGTAGAGATACCTAAGAAAATCCACTTTCTGCAAGAATCCCAAGTTACTGCTTTAGTTGCCTGAGGAACCACCAAAGTTTTGTTCTCAGTCATTTTCTTCATTCAAAGCCCTGAACCTGGAACCAATTCCCTCCTTATTTGCTACTGGTTGGAATCAATTGGATACTTTTAGTTTAGTTGATAATAGGGCCTTGGTAAGATCCCCAAGGTTTTATTTTCCATTGGTTGCTTTGTTTCCTAGGTCCTTTCTCTTTCGTGCCACTGCACCATCTTGGGTTCAAGCAGCCTGCTTTGGTCCCATGTTTTAGATGTGGGATCCCTAGAAAAGCACTGCTTAGATCCTCATCTAGTTCTTTCTCCTACAGTAGCTTACACAGTCTAGCATGGCACTATTTTATTATGATACTTATACAAAATTGTCTTAACCTGCTCCTGCAGAAGTTAAAATTCATAATGGGGAAATTTTTTAAACATCCTTTGCCAGTAGAATAATAAAAATGATGTTGAAAACTTCATGATGGGTTTTTTTTATACTCCACTCAATTCCCCATCTTTCAAGTCTCCACACTTGCTTCATTTGTTTTTCTTTACTAGGTATTGAATATAAAATAAGTTTATTTTCTCTTTTTTTAGACTTGCAAATGATGAATGAAATAAAACTCCATACCGAGTTTGTGAAAAAATACATCAGTGTGAATACAGCCCAAAAGCCCACAAACATGAGGAAAGTAGGGAGAAAAAAATTCAAGGTTTGTCATTTTTCTTTTTCAGAATAATTATTTAATATTTGTTAATTCTCAACTAACTTCCTCCCTCTTTTCCCTTCCCTCACTTCTTCATTGATACTAGTTTGAGATTTTATGGTCACGTAGTTTTAAGATTATTAAGCTCTACCATTTCTTCCTAGAAGAATAAAAGGTGGAAAAAGCAAGCAAATATGAAACCTCAACTAAATATTTTAAATAATTAAATGAACTCAATTTTATCACTTTCTAAATTAATCTTTTAAAATCCTTCATGATGTAAAGTTAAGATGGATAAATTCTTTTCAAAAGTGAATCCTAAATCTATAAAACTAGAAGACATTTTTAAATTAAATTAGCCATTTGCAACATGAATACAAATCATGACCTTCATTAAAAATTGCATCATGTTATATTAAGGTGCCTTAATTTACTCTTCACTTAAATAATAAAAAAATAATTATAAACTTTAGATGTAGTTGAATGTATATGTAGTGATTAGCTTTGGGGTATTTCAAATTTTAAGGTATATATTCAAAATACTACTGATTAACAATTTCGATATCATTAAAATATGGAAAACTAGTAACATGATTATAATATACCCTAAGGGATGTTTGCTTACAACGCAATTTTCATGTGCATATATTCCTAGAAAAGAACAAAGCAATTTTCTTTACTAGGGATTTTGGTAAATATTAGGTTTCCAGAAAGATGTTGAGCTGAATGTTCAATTCAGAGCAAGAAGATTACTTTTGCAAAGCATTCCTTATCTATAATTGACTGCCGTCAAATTAATTTTAGATAGCCACAAAGTTCTTCACAGTATTACTCTCAAGAGAAGTTCTATTTCATATATCCTTCAACTCTTTTTGAAAGTAAGAGAGAACTAGGTGATATAGTGGAAAGATTTCTATTAATGAAGACTTGAGTTTGAATCCTGCTTCATTCAATTACTAGCTTGTGACTATTGGCAAATCACTTTCTGCTTGAGTTTCCTCATCTATAAAATGTGAAAATTGGGCTTACTTATGTTTAAGTTCTCTTTCAAATGTCAACTTTATTCATATCTTTTGTTATTTTTTAACTTTGAAAAAATGAAATTGAATTTATTATAATAAATATTAAAAGTTTAAAAAGAAAACTAATCTGTATAAAATAAAGATCTATAATTTCATGTATAAGCATTCCCTAATTGTTTTGGAGTCCAGTACATTTTGATACATTTTGAGTGTTCAGGAAGAACTCCAAAACCCCTAGACCAGTGATGGTGAATCTTTCAGAAACAATGTGCTATGCACCTCCACCCAGAGACTGAGTATTGTAGAGCCCCCTCCACCTTACCCCAGACAAAAGAGGGAGGAAGTGCTCCCATTGGGCTGCTGGGCAGAGAGGCAGGTCATGTGAGAAATATCCTCAGGCACATGAAGAGGGGAAGGGGAACAGCTTGGCCTTGAGTCCCTCTGGCTTTCTAGTAATGGACTCTGGCAGGCTTGCTCACAGAGAGGAGTCTGCATGCCCTCTCTGACACATGTGCCCTAGGTTTTTCACCATGGCCCTAGGCCAATCCCCATTCTCAAGATCTATGAATGACAATTCCCTTCTGCTATAAATTAAGCTCAAGACCTACTACACAATGCTTTGCTTGACTTTTCAATTGTTTGTGCTCTTCCCCTCAACCCAAGAAACATAAGATTATTCCATTTATTTTTTATGGGTTTTTAATTAACCTACCTATGCATACATATTGCCCTATCCCCACTCCCAGCCCTATCCCCACTCCCAAAGTAAGATTCTTGAAAGCTAACCCTGTTTTTGTTTATTTCTGTTTGCTCAGAGACTCTTCATTCTCCTACTCAATGTTTCATCATGCCCTGATTTCTCTTTTTTAGACTTTTTTATTACAGGTAGAAACAATTTTTGACAATTGTTATCTGGCATATTACAACTCAATTTCTCTTCTTCTTTCCTTTCCTCCACTCACAGGTGTTAGATCATCTGATATAGGTTGTACAGGTGCTGTCATGCAATATATATTTCCATATTCCTCAGAACAAAGCATAATATTATTCACTTTAGTTTATTTGTGGGGTTTTGGGGGGGGGCGTTGGTTATATATATATATATATATATATATATATATATATATATATATATATATATATATATATATATATATGATGACCAATATGAAAGTAAGTCTTGCAAGATAATCCATGTATGACCCAGATCAAATTGTTTTCCATCTATAGAATAAGGGAGGGACTAGAAGAAGAGAAACAATTTGGATCTTATAATTTTGGAAAATGTATGTTGAAAATTGTTATTACATGAAAATGGGAAAATAAATAAAATATTATGAACAATCATATTCCATATATTCCTTATGCTGTGAAAGAAATATGCACATATATGCATATATATATATATATATACAAAAATTTCATGAAAAATAAAGTAAAAAAGGACATGCTTTGATCAGTAATCAGACTTCAATTGCTTCTTTGTCTGTGGATAGTATTTTTCATCATGAGTCCCTTGGGTTTATCTTGGAATCTTACTATATCCATTCCTTTCAATGACTTGTCATCTAAACATTCCCCAGAATTGGAAATAAAAGAAAATTTCTATACCAACAAAAATGTCTTTGTTCTTTAGCTACTTTTGATAAATATGAATTTATATTTATATTATAGGATATTTTATGACATGGTTTTTCATATCATAGGATATGAGGAATATAAGAAAGGAAAAGTATACTGATGGTAGATAAAAATATAGATGATATGCTTATTAAATTTCCAAATCATACTACTGAGATGGTTTTATCAGGGTTTGGTTGCTATGAATGCTTCAGTTTCTTGGAATCAGAGGTGAGATCTGGATGAAGGGTTGGCTACCCAAGGGAGATGAACAAGCCCTCCAACCAGAGGTGGTAATCATTAATGAACATAGATGATGCTGTGGTTTGAGTGTTGGGTTTAGAGTCTGGAAGATTCAACTTCCTAAGTTCAAATCTATCTCTAGCCCTGGTTTCCTCGGTTTTATTATCTGAAAAATGGCAAATCACTCCAGTATCTTTGCCAAGAAAAGCCCAACTAGAAACAAGAAGTGTCAGATATAACTGAAATATGAAAACAACTGAATAAAAGTAAATATGTGGTCTATTGTACTCTATTTTTAATGTGTGCAGTTTACTACTAATAGTCTCATTCATGATGAGTTTTTTACATATATAATAATCTCATTTAAAGTTTTATATAGATGGGAAAGTAATGATATGAGGTGGTAGATGTTTAGGTTGCTTTTTCTGTGTTAATAAGATCATTTTTTATATTCCTCAAGTATCTGCTCCCTCTTCAGAAAACCTTGTAAATTCATCCTTAAATTCCTTCAAGATTATACTGCCTGACTCATAGATGAGTCTATTTTTTATCAACCTTGTTACAAATCCTGTCATTATCTTCTTTACTGACAGTTCTACCTCCTCTATACATTATTCTGGCAAGAGAGAATGCGAGAGAGACAGAGTCAAAGAGACAGAGAAACAGAGACAGAGAGAGATACAGGAAGAGATACAGAGAGAAAGAAAAAGACATAGAGAGACAGAGACAGAATTTAAAATGGAGAACAAATTGAATATTAACTAAAATTGAACATTATTGAAAAACAAATATTAAAAAAAAACAGTTCAAAAATAGAGGCAATACAGTCTTTAATGGCAAAAAAGTTTTTTTATAATCACACAAACAAGCACACACAAAATATGGCATACATAACAAAAATATAGACATTACATGCAGAGGATGATTTTTTCCAACTTTAATGTGCTGGTTATTGTTTTTTCCAGATTCATTCCTAAATGCCCTCAAGAGGACTTTGCTTTGTTGGATTTTTTACCAAGGTTTTGTAAAACTATTCAGTGAAGCATAATTCTAGAGCTTGAAGAGACCTCAGAAGCTATTTAGTTTAACCTCATTTTAAAAATGAGGAAACTGAGGCTTAGATAAGGCATTTGTCCAAGGTTGCATAGGCAGAAAATATCAAAAGAAATATTTTCAATCAGTTTCTCTACTTTGATCTCTACTTTGTTTTTCCCCTTTGGACAAAATTATTTTCATTTTTCATAAATCAATGCTTCTCATAATCTTCCACCATCTTTGTCATTATGATTTTTAAAATGAGCATATATTCTAAAAATTATAAACTTGATTATCCAACCTATCCTTCACAAGTAAGTATTTGATACATATCATAACCATTTCTTCTCTTAGTTATGGCCATTTATATTTATATTGATTTAATTTTTGTATAAAATAATAATATTAATGACATCTACTTAATTGCTCTTCTCCATATATCATTTTCATGATCAATTATTCATTTAAATTGTTAAAGCTATTGTAAAAAAAAGAAGGAAATTTTCCTTCTTTTTTAATGGAGAGGGGTTGATGATTTGTCTCACTGAAAAGATATAATCCCCAGTGAAACAGTTGAGTGGACCAAATGGTGAGGAAAAATATGGAGGTTGAGGTGAACCCTGGTGATGGAGGGAAATTGGCATGATCTCCCCCTCCTTAGATGAACTAAAGCAGGTGATTGAGTTTACCTCTAGAGAGAAAGAAAGACGACTTTCTCTTTCAAGGGATATTTTAAGAGACTATATCCCTTGAGCACTAAGGAGAACAGAAGCTTAGGGGAGAAGGTGTCTGTTTCCCCTTTCATCTGTCTCTGAGAAAGGTTTGTACTCAACACAGGAGATTGTGAAAGAGTTAGTCTGGTCTTGCCACTGACTGGACAGGATTCAGCCTTGACTCCTGATCCCAATTGCCCAACACCCCTCTTGTTAAGAAGTTAGGCCAAATGCAGATCTCACTTAACTAAGGTTTTATTTTTGAAAAGGAAAGAGTAAATGTGTTGAAAGGAAAATGAGAATAGTTTGCCCTGACAGGTTAACCCCCCACCCCAGCAGCTGGATCAAAAGGCAGGAGTGTGAGTCTCAAAGGACAGCTCCTTTTCAAGCTGTCTGCTCTCTTTATCTCTAAGCTAAAGTATCTTATTAAATCCTAAAACAGTTCAGAGAAGGAGGAGAGACAAGGAAATAGCAAGAGAGCTGGGGTCAAGGTATTGAGTCCCTTTCAGCCCCTCCTCAGAAACAGATCTTGATGGCAGGTAGAAGAAGTAGTGGGAAAGGGTTTTCTTTGAGAGAATATGACTTCAGCAGTCAAAGGCATGAAGTCTAGTTCTTCTGGTGGCTTTGGGAAATCCCCCAGCCCCTCAGAAGTGAACTTTCCAGCTCACCCTCCAGAATCTGAAGACCAGGGGCTCACCAGAATCTTCCTCAGGCAACAGTTCCCTCCCACAATCCTTTGCTGTCCTCAACTGTCATTCAGCTGCTGTCCATAATTGTAGATTCCAAAAAGGGGGTCTCTCTTTCCAATCCCTACCCTATGATTGTTTTTAATTACATGTTTTCTAATTATTATTCCTTCTTCTGGATTTATACTAAAATTGATCTTTAACAAAAATGATTTTCCATTTTCATAAGATTCAAAAATGACTTTTACATGATCAAGCTATTTCTTATGAGGAAAATGTCATCAAATTTCAATTTTGAGAATTACTATTTTTTTCATTTCTTTTTTTCAAAGATAGTATTCATATTAGATTTAAAGATTGTTATACCTATATCTACATGGGTAGATTTATATCCATCATAAGCATATGAATGGATATGGAAATATACTTGTATATAGGTGTTTGTATATTGTTTTCCTCCCCCCTCAGATTATTAACTCCAAGATCAGGCAGGGATTGTTCTTTACCTCTCTTTTTGACTGACCAACTTTTGTTGGTCCACTTCCATTGTGTTAGTTTGAATTTTCAATGTTGACATTCTAGAACTTAAAGAGTATAGAGATTACAGCAAGGAGAATAATGGTGGAACCTGAATCTTTGTCATATGACCAGTGGTTAAAGCAGCTGAATATATTTGACTTGAATGAGACAAGATGCATTTATGATATTAACAGTTTTTTCAAATATTTGAAGGATTGTCATTTGAAAGAGGAATCAAAGATGTTATGCTAATCCTCAAAGGCAGAAGAAGCATGTTAGAAATTACATTGACATAAATTACATAAATTTAGATTTGATGACGGAAGGAAAACTTAGCAAAACTTGTGACTCTCAAAAAGTAAACTGCTTTAGCATACAATGAACTTTTGGTCACTTGATCTCTTCAAGATAGGTTCTATGACCACTTGTTGGTCAACTTATTGGGGATGTTTTAATGGTGATTACTTTTTGGTCATGAAGTAGACTACTTTTAATCCTAAAATTCTCACATTCTTTAATTATTTAAATGACACATTCCTTATACTATAAGAAGGATTCTTTGGGTTTCTTAAATAAGAAACTAATGCTATCTTCAAAGAAATTATTTTCTCCACATTAATTTCTACTGGGAGTTGGCAGTTAACAGAAGGGAAGAGATTTAATTTTGGTTGGTAAATCTATATGTTACAATTCAACATATGTGTACTAGGAGAAAACCAATGAGTTTCATTTCAGAAATTCAATCTTAGGTTTATTGCTGTCTCTGCTTCAGAGGATGCACCTGATTGAAAGTGATAAAAAATGTTAATTATGTTGGTATCTTCTTGGAAGTAATGCCAAAGCAGGAAAGAGATTTGCTATTTTACCTGAAACAAATTAAAACATATATAAAGAGTTAAAATAGTCAATTGAGGATGTATTTCACACTTATGCACATAAATACATATTCAATTGGCTTTCTTGCATTGGCAGTGTTTGGTATAGTATTTAATTTGAATATTGTGTTACATATTTATAACTTTGCTATTCTCATTTTCAGATTGGAGTTGAAGTTGATTCTTTGTATAATAAATTCTTCCCATTACAAAAGATTTTAAATGAAGTTAGTATATTGATGATAACTTAGAGGATTCTATAAAATATAATTTTCAAGGAAATTATATTTGGATACCATCTACTAAATTTCTTAAAGACAAAAAAGAGTAAAAGCCAATATCAAATTGTGAGTTAGCAAATAAATTAAAGAAATTATTTCAGAAGAATACAACTATTGGTAGAAAAAAATAAAATAGGATGCATTGCAAATTCCTGCATTTAGAGTAAAAAAATAAATCACACTAATAGTTTTCAGTCAGTCATCATTTATTAAACACCTCTTCTCTACCAAACACTGTGGTAAGAAAGGTAGAAGATAGTTCTTGTCCTTAAGGAAGTCATACCCTAATGGGGGTTACAATATATAAATACTTATGTACCAAAAGTTTTATAGGTTAGAGTAGCAATAATGGAAAGAATACTGAATAAGCAATATGTAGCTTAAGAATTTGTTGTTTAGTTGTTTTCAGTCATGTATCAATCTTTGTGATCCCTTTTGATGTTTTCTTAATACTGGATTAATTTGTCATTTCATTTCCCAATTCATTTTACAGATGAGGAAACGGAGTCAAATAGCATTAAGTGACTTGGCCAAGGTCACATAGTGAATATGAGAGGATAGACACTAGTAGGTGACTGAAGAATAATAAGAGTCATATAGAGCTACTTATATAAGGCAATTATACAACTTCTATATAATATAAATATTTAATAAATATAACTAAAGAAAATTATAAATATGTATTTTTGCAGACAGAGCAATGTTAACAAGGGAAGGGGATATCTAAAATGGAATATAGTACATAAAATGGATAGTTCACCCTGGAGAGAGGAAGATGTGAGTTCAAGTTTTGCTTCAGACACATGCTGATTATGTGACTGGGCAGGTCATATAATCTATGCCCTAGGCCAGTAATGGTGAATCTTTTAGAGACAGAGTACCAGGCCTTTCCCCAACACCCTTCCCAGACTGAGTGCCATGTCCACACCTCAGAAACCAAGTGCTGTGCCCCTCCCCCCACTAAGTGTAATGAATGTATGCCCTGTCTCCCCCACCTTACCTCACACAGGGAAGAGAGGAAGCACCCCCATTGGGCTGCTGGATTAAGGGATGGGTAAAGTGAGTCTTCAGTGAGTGTAGAGAGAGGGAAGAGAGTGGCCCAAGTGCTCTGCTCCCCTCCAGCTCTGCCACCTGTGAGCTGCCCAACTTATCCACTTTGTGCTTCCACTGGTTGCTGGATGGAGAATTGGGTGATGTGAAAAAATATCTTCAGGCATGGTGGAGAGGGCGAGGGGAGCATCTTAGCCTGGGTCCCTCTGCCTTTATAGTAATGAACTCTAGGGGTAAGGAGGATGGCACCTGTGCCATAGATTCACCATCATTGTTCTAGGCTATATTCTAAAATTCTAAATTACAAAACTGGTTCCACTATTCTTTAGGGGAAAAAAATTCCTCACTGGGATTTCCCTCTACTGATAAAGTGAAATTAAAATAATCATAGTAAAAATTATTTTATTTCATTCATATACAAAACTAACATTTTATTTAAGCAGATCCTACACCTTATCATTTTATATCATATATTTCCTTTACCTCATGAAAGTGGTAATTTTATTTAATTGAATTTCTTTATTCCTTTACATAAAATGACCTCTGTTTAAGTAATGTACTTCTATAGCAAACATCAATATCTATTGACCTAAGAGGCAAAGATCAGAGGTGATGCTATGTTAATATGGGTCTCAATGACAAATCTTGGTGGTTATTTAAATATACCATCAATAAATTGAATTATTAATATTCTTCTTACAAATGAATTTTAGCTAAAACTATCTTGGACTTTACAGATTTTTCCCCTTTTGTTCCATATATATTATATAAGTAGGAAAATGTGGTAGTAATATCAGAGGGGGAAAAAATCTGACCTAGCAAATTAGAACACATAAATGTGTATGTGTTTTCTGGTTGATTTGTCAGAACCAAATATTCCTGTTTAAACTGTAGTAATGCCTGGAATGAAAAAAGAATAAAGAGCAGACAGGACTGAGTTTCTAACATTACACCTGACTTGTAAAATATTCAATTAAGACAAAGTAATTAAGAAATTAACTTACTTCACACATGACTGACTTATATAGTCAGTTCCTGGATTTCCCAACTATAGTGCTCCTATTCGTGCTAACAACAAAACTAATTGTCTTGGGATGGAAATGTCCATGGGTATTCTTGAAAATATTTCCAAGGAACCCAAAGGTTTGACAAAGAATCATATATGTATTGAGAATTAAAAAGTGACTTTAGAGATCACCTAGTATATTCACACACTCTCTACTGCTGCCCATTTCATGTCATAAAACTGAGACATTGAGAAGTTAAGTGGATTGTCAACCAGACCACTCAGCTATTAAATAGCAGAGCCTGGATTTTAATCCAGGATTCTCTGACTCTCAGTCTAATTCCTTCTATTTATTGCTGCTGTCTCTGCTGAATAGGCATATATATGGCTACACTTCTTCAAGAGAGACCCTAAGGTGATGGAAAATCAACTAATGAAGCAGCCCAAAAAGTTCTCGGGAATCAGAATGTTCAGCCTTTGTATCAGTTCCAGTCAATAAACTGCTTCTCTCACAGCAAACCTGTGAGTTAGATTTTATAAATACTCTCACATTTTACATAGAATGAAACTGAAGTTCAGAGAGGAGATGATATTTTCCTAAGGTCACACAGCTAGAAAGTGCCATAACCAGAATTTTAATCCAGGTTTCTACTGATTCACAATTCAGCATACTTTGCATAATGAGATGAAGAAGAAAAAACCCTAATATTTATGAAATACCTGCTCTGTGTCAGGCACGGTTCCAAGTCCTTTACAATCTTATTTGGTCCTTAGAACAACTCTGTGAGGAAGGAGTTATTTTTATTCCTGCTTCAGCAATTAAGGAAACTGAGACAGAAAGGTTAACAGGTCTCACAACCACACTGAGGCATTGTTTTCATTCACTTTTTTTTTTTAGATAAGAACACTGAGGCACAGAATGGACCAAGGTTCCCAGCTTGAACTTCCAGGCTCTGGTTCCTTCATCTCTAAAATCAGGAATTGTAATAAATTATGAGTATAAGCCATTCATCATTATATTGAAGATCTCACTAAAATGTACAGATCTTTTAATCTGGAGATTACATTATTATGACTATGTATCCCAAGGAAGTTATTGACAATAAGAAAAAAAATAAAGCAAGCAGGTTTTCATAGTAGCATTAGTGTGCTTTGAGATAATCTTCTGACCCAAAAGGAAAATGATATATTTTGGAGGGAATGTGGGAAATCGAGAAACTAATACACTACTGGTGAATCTGTGATGTGGTTTAACCATTCTGGAAAGTAATTTGAAGCTATGCTCAATGGACTAAAAATATATGTAACCTTTGATCCATCAATATCATTAATAGTTCTCTATCCCCCCAAAAGGAAAAAAAAATATCTATTTGTACAATAATATTTTTGTGCAGCTGTCTTTTTTATGTGGTAGAAAATAATTAAAAATTGAGAAATCAGTTGGACAATAGTTGAACAAATTTTGGTATATGATTGTTATGGAATATGATAGCACTATAAGAAATGACAAGCAGTGTGATTTTGGTAAAGTCTGGAAAGGTTTACATAAACTGAAGCAAAGTGAAGTGAGCAGAACCAGAATCTTGTACACAGTGATAACAATATAATTTGATAAACAACTGTGAATGACCTAGTTATTCTCAGCAATACAGTGATCCAAGGCACTCCATCTGCTTCTGAGATAAAACTTTTGGAGTCGGAGTATAGCCTGAAAATATATTTCATTTTCTTTCTACTTCTTTTTTGTATTTTCATTTGAGATCTCTTCTACAAAATGACAAATATCGAAAGATATTTTGCATGACTATACATTTGAGATGTATATCTTGCTGTTTCGGAAATGGGGGGGGTGGGAGTGAGGGAGGGTAAATGAGGAGCAGGGGGAGAATTTGGAACTCAAAACTTAAAAAAATGATTGTTAAAATTGTTTTTGCATGTAAATGGAGAAAATTAAAGTATTACTAAAATTTAAAAATAATTAAATAGTTCTAGAAAAAGACATAGTCCTCTGGCATAAAGGTGTCTCTCCTAGGGGAACTCAGAGTTCCATTATTGACTCCTGCTTTCTACAACTGGGTTCATAGTCCTCCATTCCACCCCCAGCTTTCATACATTTCCCTTGTGCCTAGTTTATATCAAAGGAAAGGCCTGTGGACCAGCTAGACACATCAGGGAAAACAACTTCTTAATGAGTTCAAGTGTTGAGGATAGCATGTAAAACAGTGGCTGCCAATTCAATACATTTTTTTTTGTGCAAAGAATGAAAAAGAGGGAAAGGGAAAAGAAGAAAATGGTACTCAATATGCAACTCAGGCATACCCACTAACCATGAGTATAATTCACATAAAGGTAATACTACTGAGAAACAAAGAGACATGGTTCCATTTAGGAGGAAGAAGTTCTCTAGGAGGAAAGAGGTGTTTCTTCTAGAAGAGGAGGACATGTTCCAGCAGGATTACATGCTCTGGTGTAGAAGAGGATCCTCTAGAGTACTCTTCTGAGACAGAGACTCTTATACTATGATTTTGGAGTTGGCTAAATTGTATATCAGAGAACAGGGCAAATCATAATTTTGTGGGATTTGTATATGAAGGAGAAAAATAATCTGATGATGGACAAAATATTATTCGGGGATCAGGGCTGTACCAAACAACAAAAATATGTTATGGTCAGTATTATTACATAAATATATTCTATAAATGTACAGCCTCCCTTAAGGGGAAACTGTCAGGATGGGCTTGAAATAATTAGGCTTAATCTTAAAACAATAGATTCTATGCATTTATCTATAAGTTACAGTTTCTCTTAAGGGAAATTTGTCATGGAGATCCCAAGACCACCAGGACTAATGTTATACCATAGTAGTAATATAAAATTGGAAATAAAATCTGTACCCAATGACAGGAAATTGCTGAAGTATAATGAAGATGAAGAAGTCACACAGCATGGGATGAATTAAGTATAGTAGGATACAAGCTCAGTATGAGTCAGCAGAGGGATGATAACGAAAAGAACCTAGTGTCATCCTAGGGATTTGACAATATTTCTCACAATATCCTTACAGTCAAGATGAAGAGAAATGATCGATAACTAGGTCTACTATGTAGATATGATCCCAGTTGAATTATTATACCCAAAGATATATGGTTCCTGTGATCACTCACAACTTAGGGGTCAGTCTAATCATACAGTTAACATTTCTGTCTGTGCTTTGCTCTATTCTGTCTCTTTTTAGTGACTTGGAAATGGATATGATTGATATATTTAGGAAATTTACTGATAACATAAAGGAGAACAAAATAGCTTATACTTCATGGAGAATTGGAATTGAAACACTTTTGAAAAGTTACCAAAGGGTTAAATTTAACAATATTTTATTTAATGTGGATCAATGTAAAATCATAACCTTATTTTTTCAAAATTAATCATATTGGGGGGAAAGCTAGTAGATGTGGTTGCTGAGCCATTGTCATTAATATATGGAAATCATACAGAATAGGTGAGACTAGTGAAATAGAAATGTTTTAGTTTTCTTCAAAGAAAAAAAAAGATGGTAACTACAAATTATAGGAGCATAATCTTCACTTATTTCTAAGAAAATTCTAGAAAATTTTATTAAAGAGATATTGAGTGAACACTGTGAAAAACAGCATTGAAACTTAGGAGAAGTTGGGTAGCTCAGTGAATTGAGAACCAGGTCTAGATACAGGGGGTCCTAGGTTCAAATCTTTCTAGCCTCAGACACTTCCCAGCTGTGTATCCCATTCTTCTGTCTTGGAACTAATTGATTCGAAGGCAGATGGTAAGGGGTTTTAAAAAATTACAAATGGTAAGGCTATTACTAGATATGAAATAGATAAATAAAATAACAAAACAACAATAATAGTGATAAAAAGCATTTATATGGTGCATTAATGTCACAAAGTACTTTACAAATATTGCTTCATTTGTATCCTGACAACAACCATATGAGTTAGGTGCTATTATCTCAATTTTACATATGAGGAAACTGAGGCAGGAAGGGATTAAATGATTTTACTAAGGTCATAAATTTAGTTTCTTAACTCAGCTTCCCTGACTCCAGTCCCTATAAAAAGGAAGGAACAAGAATGGAAATTGAGTGGGGGAAGGAAAGAGTGAATGAAGGTGGAAAAGAAAGAAAATAGAAGCAACAAAAGTAAGAAAAGATGTAGGGGTCCAGTCAATGTTAGTCAACAGGTTGAGGCCTGACAACCAATAGAGCAAATGATGTTTTCAGTTGTCTTTAAAGAAATATAGGATAACAATAAAGGTGAAAAACAGCTGTAGTATTCCTTGTCAGATCATATCTGGAGCACTGTTCTCATTTTTAAAAGACATTTTTGGGAGGATGTTGATAAATTGGATCAATTGTAGAGGACCAACAGTATAATGAGTAGATTTGAAATCATGTAATTTAACAATTTGCGGAAGGCACAGAGAAGTTAGGATTTCCACCTTCTAATAAATAAAGGACTTCACGGGAGAGTGGAGTCAGGTATATTCTCCTTGGCTTCAGAATCCAGGACTAGGATAAATGCATAGAATTGAAAGGGGAGAGATATTTCTCAAATATAATGAAACTTCCTAATAATTAAGGCTTTCAAAAATGATGAGGTATCTGGCAGTAAGAGGTAGTGAATTATCCATCATGGGAGGTCCTTATGAGCAGGTTGAATAACTACTATTCTGGATATTGTAGAGTGGATGATTCATATTTTAGGTAAGAGTAGGAGAGTCAACCTCTAGAGTTTCTTCTAATTTAAGATAATAATTAATGACACCTCCTATGTGACAGCACATACTCTGTAGTGGACTCTGACTTTCAACTCATAGATTCATAGATTTAGAACTATGAGGTACCTTAGAGATCATCCAGTTCAAGTTCCTTTATTTTACAAATGAGGACACCGTATCCCAGAGAGTTTAAATATGTAATAACCGCCAAATGGAGAAATCATACCTTAGTTCTTTGATCCCATTCTAAAATTCTTTCCACTGCATCAGACTCTCTGACTTGTTACAGATAATTGTGTTGTGTGTATGTATGTTCTGTGTTCTACTATAATCTTTTCATAAAGATTTCATTTCATTCACTGAAGGTTTTTTCTCTAAATTTATTGACATTTCATGGCTACCCACACAGCTTGCAGATTCTTGAACTGTTAATCTGGGATCTTCCCAAATGATTGCCTACTTTCTCTTCTTGTCATGCACTTCCTAGATTAGATAATCTTTGGCATTATTTGCATATGATTCATTATTGATAATAATTTATAACCAATTTATGTATGCCATATGTTTCTATAGAGCCTAATATATCATTCACTTTTTCTCTTCTTTGGAAATTATGATGTTCCATAATTTTCATCCTCATTTAGCAATGGAGGTCTCTGCCTCTATCCCTGTCTCTGCCTCTTTCTATGTATGTATTTATTGTATAGATGTGTGCATATATAGTTGGTTGTAATACTTTGTACTACAAGAGGACCAAAAAGATATCACCTGTATCTTTTTGACTCTCACATAATTTAGATTTAAGTGAGGCAGAGTTGCACAAAGTCATTGTTCTTACTCTCTTTTCCAGAGTCACTGAAGTTCAGTGGCAAGACAAAAGTCCAAATAACTTGTAATGGCTAGGGATGCAGTGAATGACCTTGACTTTTTCTGATGTCTAATCAAGTTCTAAGTACTCCAAAGTATGTGCATATGTGTACAAAAACACACTTGTGTATATATAGTCTGTCTCAATATTTTAAAAGTTTATCTATGTAAATAAATATATGCATAAACATAGATTATAATATAATACATGTTGTACTATACCATATTATGTTAAACCATACCATGTCATGTCATTATTATCAATATTACATTATACCATATTAGATAATATCAAATCATGCCATATATTACATTATATTATATATTAGATTGCATTATGTTTTACCACAGCATATCATATGGTATATTATATTTAATTTTGTTTCAGGAAGCATTTTGGGATCACTAAAAGTGTCATAATTTCTCAGGATTTACTGTATTTGTAGAAGTCTTATAAGGTATAGGAAGCATTTCTTTTTTCAATTCAATTCAACAATGATTTAATTATAAGACATCGATTTGAAGAATCTCTCCCATTCTTTACAATCTTCTGAAAATCTCTGACAAAGACTCAGGAATTACACCATCCAATGTGATTCTGTTCTGTTCCATGTAGTCATGTTCATCATTCATTTTCATCATTATAGTTAGTTAGCCCTCTTAAGTTTTGCAAAGCATTTTATATGTTAATATTCACTTAATTCTCACAAAAGTACTGAAGTAGATGCTATTGTTCCCATTTTACATATAAGGAAACTGAAGCTGAGAGCTTAAGTGATTCGCCAAGGTTCACAGAGCTAATAAATGTCTGAGGCAGGATTTGAAGTTTTCTAATTACAGTAGTATTTGCCATTCCACCTATTGATTTGCATGCTAACTCAATGTTTCCCATTTATCTTCAGTTTTCCACTCCTTGATAATAATTTCTCTGCCTTGTTTTACTTCCAAATTTAGAGATCATTTTTATTGGTAACAAAGACAAAGAGTTAGGTAGATGCATATATCTTGAGCAACAATACTTTGATTTCTTCCATTAATCTTTTTTCTCTCAATTCAGGCCAATTTTGTTGACCTGTTCAATCATGTTCAGTTTTAGATCATTCTGTTCATTATTGCTCTTAATATTTTTCTAATGGGAACAAGATACTTCTTTATATTTATTCTCATATGCTCTGGCCTTTATTTCTGAGATAGGTTCAATGTTTAATTTAAAAATAATCCAACAACAGAGTTCTATATACAGCTACATTGTTCCTTTATGCAGTTCTCTACCCCACCCCACTGTTTTCATTGTGACAATTTCTTCTTGTATTTTTTCAATTTTTGTTCTTTTGTTCTTTTGAATAGTCACTCCCCAAAGCACACCAGGGCATTAATTACCCTTATTCTATGTCTGTATAATTTAAGGTAGTTTTCTCCCAAATCTTGCATATATATCAAATTACCAACTTTTCTCTCTTTTCCTATTACTAACTATAAGGTGGAATATTTACTTGCTCCTAAGTTTTCTATTTGTACGTCAGAAACCAATTTCACCTTGTTAGAATCAAATTTGAAATAGCAGTTCTCCTTGTCATAATATTCACTTTTTCAAGGATAACATCACTAAGACAATTCACAGATTTATCAGCCAATTTTGGGAGAAAAATAATATTATATATATATATATATATATGTGTGTGTGTGTGTGTGTGTGTGTGTGTGTGTGTGTAGATCTGAAGTTCCTCAACAATAAAAAATAATAATTCTGTATCTAGTTGTGGTCTGTGTCCTAACCCCTCATATAATTCATCCTTTCTAGGGTATCTGAAACATAATACTACTATAATAGTATTTCCCCTTCACCCTCTGCTGATTAACCAAATATTCTTCCTCACATTTCTCCTTTCATGATTTGGGTTTCCTTTCAGATAAGATAAAACTTTCAAGAGCTATATTCTATATTGCTTCTTTAACTGTGGATAGTGTATGGTTTATATTGTTTGTTTTTATCATGAGTCCTTTGGGGTTATCTTTAAATCTTGTCTTGATAATAATTTAGCCTTTCACAGTTGATCATCATACAACATTTTTAATACTATATGCACTGTTCAAATGGTTTTCATCACTTTACTTTGCATCAGTGTTTCCAGGTTTTGCTTAACTCTTTCTGTTCATCATCTCTTATGGCATAATAGCTTTATTTTACAAGATATACCACAGCTTGCTCACCTATTCCCCAACTGATGGAAACCCCCTCAGTTTCCAATTCTTTGCCCCTACAAAAAGAGCTGCTGAAAATATTTTGGTACAAGTAGGTTCTTTTTCCCTATCGCTGATATCTCCATTTAATTTTTCTTGTGTTTATCTATCTCTTTACCTTGTAGCCTTTCCCTGTTCATAAATATTTTTGCTTTCATTTACCTGCCTTCCTGACTTAATCCTTTTGACTATCCCCCCTTTTTGGTACCCCTTCCCTTTCTTACTTCCTTATTGGGATAAGATAGATTTCTATATCTGGGTGTGGATGCTGTTGACACATTGGGCCAATTCTGATGAGAGTAAGGTTCAGGCATTGCCCACCACCCTTTCATTTATCTTCCACTGTATTGACTCTTTTATGCTCCATCATGTGAGATAATTTACCCCCAATTGTTTTTCTTTTTTTCATAATGTATTTCACTTTCTTATACCTTGATTTAAAAAAATACATTATATTCAACTTACTGTCTGCTCTCTATCTATATATTCTTCTATTCATTGCTCTAACAAGGAAAACTTTATTAAACATTTTCAGTACCTTTAGCATCTTAAGTACTTTAGATATCTTATATCCTTCAAGAATCATAACTATCTTAAGCATCTTAGTAATCACTTTCCTACTTATGATGAAATCAGTTTAATGCCATGGTTTCCCTTCATTGCCTGAAAGTTTCAAGTATTCTAGTTATCACTTCCATTGCAAGGAATGTAATCAGTTTGAGGTCATTGTTTCCCTCAATTATTTTAAAAATATTAAGCGTTTTATGTATCTCTTGTACTATAGAAAGCTTAAGTATCCTTGTTACTGCATTCCTAAGCAGAGATGTGGTTTGGTAAACTACACTGCTTCCCTTGATTTTTTTCCTGTTTACCTTTTTATTCTTCTTTTGAGTGCTGAATTTGATCTTTGAATTTTCTTTTTTGCTCTGTCTGTTTCATCAGGAATGCCTGGAATTCTTCTATCTTATTAAAGATCTATCATTTCTCCCCCTGGAGTATTATATTTGCTTGGGTAGGTGATTTTTTGTGATAGTCCTAGATCCTTTGCCTTGCAGAATATTATATTATTTGCTTTTTGATAATTCAATGTAGAGGCTGCTAGGTTCTGTGTAATCTTAATTCTACATTTCCATATTTGCTTTTTTGGGGCTTCTTGCCCTATTTTTTCCTTGACTTGAAGTTTCTGGTATTTTGCTCTGGTAATCCTAGGTCTCTTAATTTGAGATTTCTTTCAGTCTGTGATCTGTGAATTCTTTCAATGTCCATTTTCTCTTCTTATTTAAATAAATCAGGGCATTTCCCCCTTATAATTTATTTTAATATAGTATCCAGGTTTTTTTTTTTCTGATCATGGCTTACAGATATTCCAACAATCTTTAAATTGTCTCTCCTAGATCTGTTTTCAAAGTCACTTATATTTTTTCAGTAAGAGATTTAAAATTTTCTTCAAATTTTTAATATTTTTCAATTTACTTTATTATTTTCAGATGTCTCAAGAAGTTATTAGCTTCCATTCTTCCAATTCTAATATTTAGGGAGTAATTTTCTTCTTTGAAGCTTTATAGTTCTTTTTTTAGGCAGTTATTTTCCTGCTTGACAAATTATTGTATATCCTTTCATAGGAGATTGTTTTCTTCAGTGAGTTTTTGTTCTAAACTTCTAATTTTTTATCACTTTCTTTTCTAATTATTTTCTTTTTCATATTACTTGTTTTTCTGTCCTCTTGTGGAGCCCTTTCAAGGATTAATTTTGTATTGGACATCCTTTCACATTTTCATCTGAGGCTTCATATGGTTTCATTTTTCTATTTCTGTCTTTTTCTGAGCTTGTATTTTTGTTATTTATCTTGTTGAGATATTTTCCTAGTATGAGGCTTTTTCCTCTCCATTTTTCTCATTTTGTAGTTTTTATATCCTTGATTTTGTCTCTATACAGAAGCTTACCTCCTCTTCTATAGTGGAAGGAGTACTCTCCCACACATGTAGTGTACCTGGAGTTGACTCAGCTGTCTGAGTCTCAGATTGAACACTCTGCAGAGATAGGTTATTTGGCATGCTGTGTGGAGGTTTATAGCTGTTCAGTCAGTTCAGGTGGTTGGAGTTGGGCTCTACCAAGTCCCATCAAAGCTAAAACTTGTTGGGTTGAGTTCATCTCACTGCTCCCTGTACTCAGACTGGCAAATATACTTTTATGAATGTTTTTAAGGTATATTTTTTCTTTGAATGAAAACTCATCAGTTTTTATGCATTCTCTTAGATGTCTTCTTTCCAAATATACCTTTTCCTTCTAAATCATCTGCATTAGAAATACATGTAAACACCAATTGCATCTCTAATGTCTTCAGGTACTTTTTATTATGTTTTTATTGTCCAGGATTTCATAATTCTCACAATTCCATATGTCTTTTGTATGAAGAATAGTTTATATATACATATATAAATTTTCAGAAAATATTTTCAATTGAAACAATATAAAATGTCTTTTTGATTCTAATGTGTAGAATGGTATATCATTTGGTCCTTATTTCATGCAGATTATGTCTTGATGATTACACAGATATTAGATTAGAAAAAATATCAGAAGACTTGGAATCTAATTTTGCATATGTTAGGAGGCATATCCTTGATTCACTTGAACAAGGAATTTAATATTTTTGGAGTTGTCTCCATATCTATAAGGTGAAGGGCTAGATGATTTCTGAGGTCCCTTCCAGCTCTTATATGAATCTATAAACCTATACTTCTAGCCAGAGACATAGAATTTCTAAGCTCAGACAAAATGGAACAATGGAAAGGGTGCAGTTTTGAAGTCAAAAGACAGGTTAGAGAGTGCATTCACATTAAAATGAGTTATATTGGCTAGTCTAAAAATTTCTAATTGCCTCTTTTCACCCCAATAGGTTGATGTACATGTTTGAAAAGTTCATTGAACAATTATCATATTGCTTTAAATAGAATGTGTCAGAGATGCTTCTTTCTGCTGCTGTTGCTCCCTCATTGTTTTGGTTTGCTTTTGGCCATCATTGCCAGATGGCATCACTGCAGAATATTTGGCCCAGAAATAGAATGAGAAAAGTGGTTATGTATTTCATTCAAAAGTAGACTTCTGAATCCTGACAATCTGAGGGGGTCAGTGCAGAACTGTTACAGTTTAGCAAAGGACTATAAAAGCAGTGTTATATGTCTTGTTTCTTTAGGTTGTCAATTGTACTTTCCAAGTCTAGTAACAATACTACATCAATTCTCAACTGAAATGTTATAAAATTTGCACATTCTGCATAATGTTACTGTGATATCCATGGTATTTGGAAAGTTTCACCAGCTGATGTTTTATTTGGTCATCAACATAGCTAAGAAAAAACAGCATGAGATATATAAACATACATCAAGGCAATATATCATAAGGGCTAGGCTAGAGAATTCAATGTAGCTACTCTTATTCAATCTTTTCCTATACATTTATTTAAAGTCAAATCAAGTTAATCTATTTATTTGTTATTAGTATCTTTAATGGGACATATAAGTATCTAATAATGTATTGAAAATTTTACCTTGATAGGTTTTTTTTATGGGAATGGAGTCAAAGTTACTATGAAATGCACATAATTTATTTCCTTAGAGCAATTTTTAAAAGATCATTCAATTCATATTGGTTAGAAATAAACTACTATTTAAAATGCTTTAATATATTCTTTAACTCACTACCCTAATTTACCACCAACATTTTGTGCTTTGGAAAATTTATATTTCTCTGTTTATGGTCTCCCCTAGAATCCTAAAACATCTAGAAAGGGGGCCTATCCATCAGGCATAATGTTCATAGAATTATGTTTTAGTAAGTTATGCCTGTGTGGTAGCTGGGTAGCTCAGTGGATTGAAAGTCAGGCCTAAAGACTGGAAGTACTAGGTTCAAATCTAGCCTTAGATACTTCCTAGCAGTGTGACCCTAGGCAAGTCACTTAACCCCCATTGCCTAGTCCTTACCACTTTTCTGCCTTGCAACCAATGCATAGTATTTATTCTAAGATTAAAGGTATAGGTTTAAAAAAATATGCTTCCATGGAAGAGACTCCAAGCTGAAGAGATTTCCATGGATGCTAAAATCTCAAATGTATTTCTGTTTGTGGATGACATTGGGTCAATAGCACCATGCTTTGAAATATTAGTCACCTAAATATTTGTTTATTTTCCCCATGACTATTTTTAAGTGAATTGTATTAGTAGGTATACAATTGTGTGTTATATAATTTTATACAAAAAAGAAACTATAAGTAAATTGAATATGTGGTATATTATAGCAATTGAACAACAAATATTTAAGTGCCTACTAGGTGCAATAGTTGTTCAGACTTAGAGGATACAAAAATGAAATCATCCATGCCATTAGAGAGCTATTATTCTACTATGAGAAATTAAATCTATATTTAATAATACAAAATACTTTCCTAATAAATACACAATTATTTTAAGGAGTATGATGGGGAGGAACTAGCAATAAGGGGCAACAGGGAATGTCTGATATAAGTATCAGTGCTGGGAAAAGGGGAAAATCTGAGTGCAAAAAGGATGGAGAAAAAGATAGAATATATGAGGAACAGAAAAAAAAGGTTGATTTGGATAGATTGAGAAATACAGGAACGCCAATTATTATAAAAATTCTGGGAAGGGAAGATGGTGCCAGATTATAAAGGAACTGCAAAAAACAGGAGTTTGTAGCCTAGAGATAGGCAGGGCCATCACTATTTATGCTTTGGAGGTATTCCTTTGGCAGCTATGGGAAGGATGGATTAGAATGGGTGGTAAATGGTAGTACAGAAACTAATTAGGTAACTATTGTAACTTATAGGCAAGAAGTGATTAAGGTCTAAAATGGGGAAATAACTATATCAATGAATAAAAGGGCACGGACACCAGAGACTTAGAGGTAGAAACCAGAAGACTTGAAAAGTCCATTTTTTAGTATCTAACAAGCTTTTAGAAACCTTATGTGATATAGTGTGAAGTGAGTCTGTTTCTAAGTCAAAACACCTAGGTTCAAATCCTTCTCATGATGCACACTGGCTGTGTGACTCTGGGAGAGTAATTTAATTCCCCAGCATATTGGGCAACTCTCTAAGACCAAAGATTGCAGAGAAGGTGCTGATTTATAGAAGTAGAGATAATTTCCTTATCTGAATATTTCTGGAATTAATGAAAGCAGAGGCTAATTCCCTATCCTTAACTCTAATTATTTGTTTCACCTTTATGGGTCCTTTCATCTTTTAATACTAAAATCCTATGGAATCTATCATCACTCCAAAGCATTTGACTTAAGTATCTATACAGGTGAAAATACAACCCTAATTCTATGATTTAATATTATTTTTAAACAATATTATCCACTTGGTGACAAATTATTTGGGCTACAACAACACATTAAACAATCTTCTAAGTTATGAAAGGCTAAAAATATGCATTGGTGGTGGGATTATTCACCGGGATGGAATCACAAGTCCCTTGATGTACTAAATTGTGAAGAGCTTATGAAAGAAAGTGCAACTTAATATGGAATTGAAAGAAAAAAAGACACCAGAGTTTTTTTTTTTTTGCATTATAATTAAAGCTATAAAATGAGCTTCTTTTCCGTTACATTTTAATTTTGAGAAGAGGATATAAAACTGAAAAGGAACTACAATGAAGTCCATTTTCTCTAGTTAGTACAAATTAAATTTGAACTTAAAAAGGTAAAGCTCAACTCGAAGTAAGGACCCTAAAGGCATAAGAATAAAATTATATGGCTATTTAACTGCCTCATGTCTCTATTCTATAATTAAAGCAAAGTATCTTACATTTATTCCACAAATGGGGTTAGGTTAATGTATTCTAAAACGTGTATTCAAAATGAATATTTATTTATTTTTAATGTTTAGATTAATAGTTCAAGGTCTTGAAGAGTGAAGAAATGTCAATAAAGGAAGACAGAATGAGGAATACAACCTGAAGGACAGGGCTGAAGAGTGTTTTAACAAGACTTGGGCCCGTCTATTGGACCATGTCAGTATATGTGTCAGCCTATAGTACTTAGGAAGTACACTGATTACTGCTGATATAATTTACAATACAACAATCAGCCATGATTACATCAAAGTGGCCCAGATGATGATTACAAATTAGCATGGCTTTAGACTTAGGAGCAAGTTAGCCACCATGTCTATAATTTTCACTGTAGACTTTCTCCAATTCTCTGTACCTGAGCTGAAATATGATGTGACAATCCGACGAAATTATTTTTCTTACTTTTTTGTATTTCTTGTATACAAAATGACTTTCCCCATCTTAGAGTTATTGTGAAACTAAAAAAAAAGCATTTTTACAAATAAATTCACTGTTTGCATATACTTTAGTTGTTATTTAAAGCAAATATCTCAGAAAATGTAGATTGAGAGCTTGATTTGAAGTCAGGAAGACTTGCGTTTACTTCTTGCCTCTCACACTAGTTGTGTGTCCCAGGAGGGGTGGGGAGAGAATTAAACCTCTCAATAACCTAGACAAGTCTTACAAACTAAGTTTCAAAGAAAGTGCACATCTGCATTGGTAGAAGATGTTTCCTCCCTGGAATTTTCCTTGTCCTGATAAAATCACAAGTCCAGCATAACACTAAAAAACATGCAGAAAAGATAAAATAAGAGTTCAGCTTAAATTTGGACACTGATATCCAGGTTCAAAGTGCATATCTTCCTTGATGAGCATCATTGTCTTTGAGAGCATTGCCTAAATGAACACCAGGCTTAGATAAAACCTAGTTGTGTGCCACAACTTATAGAAATTTGCTTCAAGTGAAAGACATTGAAGAAAGCCTGAGCATCAGAAGGCAGAGAAATGATTTGGAACTTTAGGAATGTCACTGCTTGTTCCTGACAAGTGAGAACAATGATACTTATCAGCCAACATCAATAGACATTGATCTATAACTGTTCTGAGGGGAAAACAAAACCCTAAAGGTGATAGGTATGAGAGATCAACACCAAGTCCACTGGATAAAACAATATGGGTATTCTACCCTGGTGGTCCAGGCTTCACTGAGACTGAAAAAATTCTTTCACCTCTTCTGAAAACAGCATATTTCTTCCCTCCCACTTTAAATGGCCTTCATCAGCCCTTCTTGGTCTGATTAGAGGGGATCTCCAGTTAGAATTCAGAAGGAGTAGGGCTTGGGGAAGCAGATAGAAGGGATACTTGTATTATCTTTTCCATTCCAAGCTGTCACAGCTGTGAAATTGTTTAATGCAACTCCCCAGGGAGTGCTCTCTTGCTATGCAAATGAATTCCAAATGTGACATTTGCAGGCATGGAGAGGTGGTGCTTGTGAAAGCTGAGTGACTGCTGTCAGTCTGTCTGATGGATTGACTCACATCACTGCTGAGCCGGGAGCCATCGATTTCTGCGCTTCTTTCTCATCACCATGACCTTCTCCTTTGGGCAGGGTGGGGGCTCAGAGAAAGCATTTGGGTGCTTTCTACTCTGCTCAGCCTCCATGTCATTCCATAGCTCCTAACCTCTTGTCAGATGCCATAGATTTGAGTCTATCTTTCAACTTGATCACCTGTTTTCACTCCCCTAATTCTTTTGTTTATTTCTTTATTTTGCTTCATTGTATTTCTGTCAACCTTCTGAAATCCCTGCTAATTACAGGTTGGAGATAAGGCAAAATAACAAAGAATACAGTAACAAGTTCTAAAAACATGAAAAGAAAAACTTTAGTGGGCATTTCTTTTGTCTTGGTAACAGCTCTGCTGACGATGAAAGATTATACCTCATGAAACAGTTTGTTTTTACTCAATTCATTGATTTATTCAATTATTTGTTTAGTGCTTGTGGAGGTGATCCCTGGTACAATTTGTTGGGAGTAAAGAAAGCTTTTTTGAAGCTGGCATCATAATTTCCCAAACTTTTAAGAGTCAGAGGTACTGAATGTTGGCTTTAGTAAATGCTGAACTGTAGGTATTCTATATATTCCAAGCTCCAGCCATACTGACTTTTTCACTGTTCCTCATATATAATACTCCATCTTCCTCCCTGAATCTTTATACTGTCTTTCCTTATGTCTGGAATGCATTTCTTCCTCAACTCTCCCTCTTAGTGTTCTTATTTTCCTTTTAAATAACTTAATTACCATCTTATATATTGAGTTTTTCTGATCCTCTCAGCTGGTAATATTTCTCTACTCCATAACCATAAATAAATATTAATATAAATTATATATTATATATAATATTATAATAAAATAAATATCAATAAATATTATATGTCTACATATATGTATGTGTGTACATATATATGCACACATGTATATTCCTTTAAAATATTTTATAAGAATTCTAAAGCCATATTTTGAATAGTTAAAAACACGAATCTCAGTTTACCCATAGATAAAAATGAGAAGATTATATTGGACAGCATCCCATGGTCCTTTTAGCTCTAAATCAATGGAATTATTAAATCTATATTATTTTAATAAGAATTTCAAATGAATTCAACAAAGATTTACTAAGTACCCCCTATATGAAAGTACTAAACCAAGTATCTGAATGTGAAAATAATATGAAGCTTCCCTCCAAAAGCTTACAGTAAGAGGGTAGAGAAACTGCACAGAAATCTGTTTAGTTGTTTCAGTCATGTCTGATTCTTTGTGACCCCATTTGGGATTTTCATAGCAAGAATACTGGAATGGTTTGCCATTCCCTTCTCCAGCTCATTTTACTGATCAAGAAATTGAAGCAAATAGCATTAAGTGACTTGCCCAGTGTTACAGAGTAGTGTATGAGATTGGATTTGAACTCATAAAGATACGTCTTCCTAGTTGCCCACACAGAGAAACATTCTTTCATAAAATATGAGGGGAGAGTAAAACTGCAAAGTGTTCTTAGAGATCTAAAGAGTACATATGGTAAAAGGAAGATTATAATGGAAGACAAGTAGGATAATCCAAAGTATCAAATGCCAGGCTAAGGAATTTGGTCTTTATTCAGTGATGAAGATGTTTGTTTGCTTTTATAGCAGGAGGTGAACATTAGAACTGTTCATTAGTAACATTTCTCTGCAATGTTGGGCAGTATGAATTGATTTAACAAGAGACGAGAGTCAAGAAGACAAGAGGCTCTTAATCAACTCAACAAGGTTAATGAAGGACAGAATTATAATGGTGGAAGTGGGAATGAAAAAGAGAGGATAGATTAAAAGAAAATTGCAGAGCTAAAGCAAAAAGAATTCAATAGGTAATGTTAGGTACACAAGCACAAACACACCCTAGTTGGAGTTTTTTGGCAAAGATACTAAAGTGATTGTCATTTCCTTTTTCAGCTTATTTTTAAGATGAACAATCACTGAGGCAAACAGCGTTCAGTGACTTGCTAGTGTCTGAGATCCAATTTGAACTCAGGTCCTCTTGATTTCAGGCCCATGTGACTGTGGATTTAGTATCTCAAATATCCAGTGAAAGGATTCTACTAGATTATTTTAAACATCCAATCCAGCTTTCAGGTTATGATACTGTGTTTCCAAGAACAGAAGCACCTGTTAGTTTAATTATAGGTGGCAATACTTTTCCCCAAATCAGCAGCTTCAGTTTAATATGAAAGTTAGTTTCCTTCATTAACTTCCCTAATACAATATTATTGATTTAGCTGGACTTTTCGAGGGGGAGGGATGATTTTGTTCATTCTGGTTGGAGCTTCTCTTTCTTATTAATCTTCAAATACACCATTTGTCTAGAATGAAGAACTGAAGTATGAGCTATAAACTCAAGTTTGCTAGATGACTGGGTAAGGTTTGCTGAATTTCCTAAATAAGTAGAGTAGAAAAAGCTAATGTTATATGGGAATTGACCTGGAAATACATTAAATCCAGAAGGTAGAGATGGGAGCAAGCAAAAGAGAGACTAAATGCCTCACTGGAGAAAAGCATTCTAATTACCCAAACTGCTTCAGTGGAAAGCTTATTCTGAAAAGAAGGGAGGATGGGGCTTCTAAAGCTATATGCCTCAAACAATAGGCCAAGTTGCCATAAAAGCCAATGCATGACTTAAGGAGCCTAAGTATCCTTGGAATACTAGGCAGTTATGGGTGTCCTCCAACTACAAACAAAATCAATGAGATGTTTAACAGACTACCTGAAGCATTAATTGGTTCTAAGAATGTTCTTGTGCTATTGGTGTCTGAAATGGGAATTATACAAGAATTTAGGCAAATTGCTAATCCTCATTGGAACATGGCACCATGACTTTTGGACAAGGCAGGCAGGACCTTTGTTCAATTCCTGAGCAAAATATTTTTAACCTTGGAAAGAGTGTTGGTCAAAGATTTCTTTTTAAATGAAGGAAAATGTCATAGATTATAGATTGTTTTTTTAGTCATGTCTAAATATTTGTGACCTATTTTGGGTTTTCTTGGAAAAGACATTGAAATAATTTCTTATGTTCTTATCCTGGTCATTTTACTGATGAGATAACAGGTTTAAACGATTTTCCCATAGTCACTCAGTTAGAAAGTCATCTGAGACTAGACTTTGAGAGTTGTCAAAAAAAGTTCACAGAATGATGGATTTAGAGTAGAAGGGATCATAGGGGTCATCTAGTTCTGTCCCATTATTTTACAGGTGAGGAAATGGAGTTCCAAGGATTTTGGTTTTGGTTAGCCCACATTCATAGAGCTAATAAACAGAGTAACCAGAATTTGAACCCAGTTCTTTCTGACTGCAAGTTCAGAATCCTACTTCTGATGTCATGATTGCATTCGCATCACAGGTAAATTTAAAATAAATAAAAGCTTCTTAATTCCCTATAGCAAATTTAAAGTGAAAAATGTGTAAATTTTCATTCTGAAATATTTTTATTTTAAACTGTATGAGTCCATGAAAGGCCATTTTGAGACTTCACAATATTTGTCTTTCTTTTTATTAATGCTTTTGGGGAAAATTCTTTACTAGTTTATGATAAATTAAATGCATTATATATATAAAACTCCATATATTTATAAATATCTAATGAAAGTTTGACTCTTTGATAGGAAGTTCTCATAGAGCTGATAGGTAATATAGCAGAGAGAACCTAGTCTATGTCAATTTAATTCCAATTCTTTGTTCTTCTTTACTCACCCAGTCTTACCCAATTTCCTAAATCTTCAAGATCTGTTTTGAAGAAATTTGTGAGAATACAATATAGTGATTCGAAGTCAGGGGATCAACAGATCAAAATAGAAACTCTAGCTCACGCTCATAGATTCTTGGGAAAGCAATTTAATAGAAATTGTATTTTCCTCTATCTTTCTTCAGTAAACCATGAGATCATGCTTCTTTCTTCCAATCTCTATTTTTTTAGCCTAAATCTAAAATAATTCTGATTGACTGACATAACTCTTTTGCATTTATCTTAGTATCACAGAGATAGAAAATATGAAAAGCTGACTCTTGCTTTAGATACACAGTTAGTTACAAAGAAAAAGATGGTCAATACATATGTTGGTTGCATAATTCTTGACTGTCTCAATTTAGTTATTTAATTTGAAATCTTAGCTGCCAAATACAATTACCTTTTGTCTTAATCTTCATTCTCTCTAACCTCCATTCAGCCTTTGACACTGCTGATCACCCTCTTCTCTTTGATTCTCTCATCTCTTCAGGTTTCTGGGAGACAGCTATCTCCTGGTTCTCTTCTTGCTTATTAGACTGCTCTTTCCTAGTCTCCTTTTCTAGAATGTCATATAGAACATGCTCTCTAAACTTAGGTGTCATTCAGAATTTTCTCCTAGTCCTCTTCTATTCTTCTTCTAAACTAATTCATTTGGTGATCTCATTAGCTTTCATTAGTTTCAATATCATCTCTGTGCTGATTGTTCTGATGTAACTATCCTGCACCAGCCTATCTCCTAAATTCTAGTGGTTCTTTCTTGCCTCCAGAATTAAATACAAAATGTTCTTTTTGGTATTGAAAGCCCTTTATAAACTAGCCCCATAATTCTTATATCTTACTCCTTGCCATGTACTTATTTTTTTAAATTCTTACTTTCTGTGTTAGTAACAACTCTAAGACAGAAAAGCAAGGACTAAGCCAAAGGGGTTAAGTGACTTGTCCAGAGTAACAAAGCTAGGAAGTGTCTGAGGTCAGATTTGAATCCAGGTACTCCTAACTCCAGGCTTGGCACTCTATCCACTGTACCACTTCTTTGCCCCTCGTGTTCTCTTTGATCCACCAATAAAGGCATACTGGCTGTTCCCTGGTTAGAAGACAAAGAATCCATCATAGCAGTTATAACTGACAATTGGGAGTGACTGGGGAAAAGAGTAAGCATCTTGTACATAGAATTCTGTGAACACTGCGAACAATAGGGAAATGGCTCACAAGGCAGATTCAAATGGGCATCTTTTTTTTTTCCTGTGGGGAATCTTAGACAGAAATTGGGGTGAAGGTGGGTACAGAGAGAAGCAGAATGTACCAAAAGATTCTGTGGACTGGCCTGGTGCTAATAATCATGACACACTTATTCTACTCCCCTTTGGGGGGTAATAACTGGCATGATTTCCAACATGATCTATAATGTAACAGGGACAATACTGAATATAACCAATTATTGGTAACAACTGACATTTGAACTGACAACATTATGGCCAATGGCTCCAGCCTTCTATGGATCTCTCATGATAGCATGGCGAGTCTATACCACTCTGAGAAAATTACTCAGACTGATTTTGGGCAAGAGTGACTGCAACAACAACATGGACAGCAAATTAGACAAAGTACTCTCCCAAATGGCAGCCATGACAGATATGTATCAAGATTTCATGACAAAGATGGAGAAACTGGGGATGAGGAAAGACACTATGAAAGATACAAACACAGATAAAGACACAGACAAAGACAATGGGACAGAGACATCAACAGCTTTGACTGGGGGGCTATGCACAGAGAAAATAATGGTGGATAGGCAAACTAATACAGAATCTATTCAAGCTGATGGGGGCTGTAGAGGGCGCAAAAGATTATACCTCTCAGGAACTTTGCAAAAATTACATCAGACTCTGGCATTGCCCATATGAAAGTCCAAAAAGCTTTCTCAACTCAGGATTTGGAGGCACTCTGTAAGCAAATGCCTTACTTCTATACTGAGCCATTCAAGTGCCTTAAGGAGATGAAAGATGATTTCAGGCTCTTTGAATCCAGTTTTGAGGATGTAGAACTTTTATTGAGAGAATTATTTAGCCCCCAGGATCAGACCCAATTCCTTAAAAAATGAGAGAAGATGCAAATCTGACCACCTGGCCAGAATACCATGGGGATGTCAAAATTTCTAGGCCTCAGAATTTAACATACTCAAGAAAAGCTCTAGAAGATCTGCTCAAAGCAATCAAAACCTTCTGTATGTATCCTAATGCATGGGGAAAATTTGAAAGGATTAGGCAGAACCCCAAAGAACACCCTTCCATTTATCTCGATAGGCTCCTGGAGAACGTGTGAACAGGCAATACCTCATGTCAAGAAGCAATATTTATGAGGATGCAGTATCACACACACACATTTCTTTTTTTTAGCTTAAAGACAAAAAGAGAACTTTATTAATTTAGAAAATCATATTGAGAATGGCCAGGAGGATAGCAAGGTGGGACAGTAAGATGGGGAACAGTTCCTGGGAGGACAGCATGAATGGAAAGGTTGTTCTCCCATGGGGACAGAATGGATGGAAAGGCTGTTTCCTAGATGGCATCAGTTCTGGGGCTTTTATCCTCTTTAGATGCTATGTCCTGGTGTGGACAGGACCTAGAGTAGTCCCTCAGGCATTTGGTGGGGTGAGGTGGTCATCTGACTGGGGTCTGCCTGGAGGCATAAAGATTCATCTCTTTGTCCATCTTAAATCTAGAGGACAAAAGAGGATAAAATTCTCAGGACCCTAGGTGGAGTCATTGGGTGTTTCTAGGTTAAGAGTCAGGAGGAGGCAAAGCAAGGGAGTTTCCCTGACAATAAATAGTTGGCCTGAGTTTCTGAGGTACAGTACCCATGTCATCTCCCCCCTCTCCTAATATGTAAGGGAAAAAGGATGGTGGTCTCTGTATTCTGTAACTTCTTCACAGCTGAGAATGGGCATAGATTTGTCCTTGCCTAACATTAGGAGAGAGAGGTATTGACTGTAGGCCATGTCCAGAGCATCAGGCTGGGATGTTTGCCGAGGTTATGGTGGTATCTGGCATCTGGGTGACTCCCATGAGTTCTTTTACCATAGAAGCAACTAGAGAGATGAATCAGAGAATTATATGTCCAGCTGGCTGGGTATGCATGATTTAAAACGTAGAAGAAGACCCAAACTTGAAAGACATAGTTATGGTCAAGTAGTTAAGAGCTAAAGTAAAAGGGGTTGAAGATACCAGGAAAGGAAAGGCTGTGGGCCCAGGGTCTTAGGGACATGTCCTCAGTGAATGCCTGGGTCCTAGGTAGCTGGGAATCTGCTTGGAGATGTGAAGGATGTCCAGCAACTGGTTCCCCTGATGGGCAGACAGGGCACAAGGGGGAGATTCAGCCCCTAAGATAGAAGTATAGAACTCAGGACTAGGGTAAAAACTAGAACACCAGATAGGAACAGAGAATAATACAATAGAGTACAATAGCAATTGGCATTACACATTTGCATTTGGGTATCTTAGCCAATAGACTTCTTCAGAAATCATCTTCTGACAGGAATAGATTCCTTTAGGAAATCGGATTCCTGAGTTGTTTGCAGAGTTGGTATGTGATATATCTGTTAAGGAATAGCCTTTTGCAAAGTACACATTAACTATAACATCTATAAACACTTGAGTAACAATATTTTACAGATGAATTTCTTTACTCCAGATTCTGGGGAAAATTCAGGAGAGCTCTGAGCTATTCCAAGCTTAAGATCCAAACTTCAATTAAGACTGCAAATATAAGCCATCAATTAATAAACTTCACCTACTTCTCAAAGTATGTTCCCTACCAATTTGAGAATGTTCAATTATTAACCTAATAGGTTGTTTGGGGAAATGGAAACTTTAATTTTCCAATTTGTATTATGTGCTGATTATGGGGATTGTCACAAAAGAAAAAGGCCCAGAAAGGGAAAATGTCACAAAGGACACAGTGAGTGGCTCCATGTACAAAGCAAGGCTGTCACTACCATTATTGTTTCACTCAAGGATCAGCAGCCTAGATGGTCAGGAAAATTCAGTTCAAAGGGAACCTTGGGCTGCCTTCTCTATAACCATCCTAGGACTTTCTTTCTCCTTAGAGCACTTGCCACTGGATCCCAGAAGCCTTCTTTTTTCCTTAAAGGACAAGTCTCACCCATTACAGCTCAGAGAAACTCTGCTTATCAGCAGTCCAAAAACAAATTTCTATACCCTCAAACAAGCTTTTCTGACCATTTGTCCTCTCTAAGGATTCCTTAAGCCAATGAGTCTACATTATAGCAGTTATTCTTGCATATTTTGGCAATAATTAATTTATCACAATTTAGTCACAAAACCTGAAAAGGAATGTTGAATTCATTAGCTCTATAGAAAAATACAAATCAAGGCTAGATCATATCCTGACCTTAGACCATCTGAGGGAACTAAGAAAAGACCAGTCAGGAATCTCTCTAAGGATTTCAGAGAAATTCCAGAATTATTTGTGATTTTCCAAAACTACATACATCAATTTTAGAAATTATCCCTAAGTTAAAGATCCAGTTATGGGAACAGAACATCTATCTGTTCTCTTTCACCTTCTCACCTTCTCTCTCTCTGTCTCTCTCTCTCTCTCTCTCTCTCTCTCTCTCTCTCTCTCTCTCTCTCTCTCTCTCTCTCTCTCTTTCCTTCAAAACCCTCTGCTTAAAAAGCAGAACACAGCTTCCATTCTTCCTTCACAAATCTGCATACTCAAGCTTTATAGACTTTAAATCAAAGCCCCTCTTTCTTCTGAATTCAAACCCAACATACCTTCTTCACCTTCTCTGACTTGCTTTTACCATCATAAGTCAAACAATCATTCTATTGATATCACTTCAATTGCTAATCGGTAACCCAAAAGAATTCTGATTTAAAGGATTACATCATTGAACCATTGAGCATAGTACTCATCCATTATAAATTTCAGTTCATAGAACAAATTGGTCAACTGAGGTAACCACTGAGTATTGAACAAAATCTATGGTAGAGTCAGGTTTACAATGAGCTTGTTTACATACAAAAAATACTTAAAATACATATTTCAACAGCAACTCACATAACATTAAAAAATTTCATAAATCATTTAGTATTACAGGATCTATTTTAAATTTAGAGATTTGAAACCTTTTAAGGACAATAAACCTTAAAGCAAGTCTTTTGACAAGCAGGCTGATTATTTATTTTCAAGACCAAGAAGTTAAATGTAATAATAAAGTTAGTCCAACTTTAATACACTGGGATGAAAACCATTGAGATGAAAACCATTTGATAATTTTAAACAAAAACCCATTTTTGGTAAGTTTAAACACTTAAACCCATTTTTCCCCCTTAAACCTCTTATGGTAGAAAGGTAGATAAGGATGGAATGCAGTCTTTTTGAGGCTATACTGCTAAAAACCCATTTTACAAAACCAATCTGTGGCTTTTCTATACAAACAAATTTCACTGTCTGACAAAATTAAAATTAGGATGTTACTTTCTAAACCCACATATATACATGATCACAATTTTGAAATAAAATACCAATAAATACCTCTAATAGACAGATTTTAAGAATTACTTCCTTTTGGCTAGCAGATAGGGAAAGGAGATTTATCAGGTCTTCTTATCTCTCTCTGTTTACCTCAAAACAGCAGATAATTCATAGGTTGTTTTACAAGTTGAAAAAAAAAATTTAGTTTTAAAAGTGTAAGACATTTAAAAATCCCCCAAGGAGAGATGTCTCACCAGTTGTCTATCTGTTCAGAATCAGCCCCCTCCTCCTCTCTGCAGCAGAAAAGGAAGGCAGATGTGATCAGTGAACTTATAATCTTCCCAGTTTCTATTTTCCCATCTCAGCCTGGATTTCTCAGTGGGCCCTTGCCTTAAAATCCAAGTAAAGAGTAGAGTTTGGAGACTGGGAGCCTGGTGAGGGAATAAATCTAAAAGGTAAGGAGCTTTTGTCCACACAGTATGTCCAATTGCCACCTGGTGTTAGAATTTAGGGTAACAAAAAGTCAATTTCCTCATCATTTTTTTTGATAGTGCTCAGCTATTTAACATGAGAGAAAACAAATAAACAAACAAAAAAATCCAACTGAATTTTCTCTCAGGCTGCTTAGACTTGATCCCTTCCCAGCAGGAGAGGCCTGCAAGCATGCTTCTCCCTTTGTCTTAATTGGGTTGGCTAGTCCCTATATGGGTTGATCTCAGGCTGAAAAAAAAAATTCAATTTTAGGGTGCCATGGATAGGCCATGCCTCTTGGTTACCAAGGATGTAATGTGGCCAGTCAATATTACAAAAAGAAATTGGTTGCTTTTTCTTTAGTACCAATTTTTTCCAATTTTTAAGAATACACCTCAAAGAGGAATCTCAGGGTTCTCTCTGTCTCTGTCCCATTTAGATGTGGGATGGCCAATTCTACACCTGAGGGTCAACAACTGTGCATCCACAGAGGTTGCCCAACCAAGAGCACTCAGTTCAAGACTGAAGCGAGCACTCAGTGTAAGACTGAGGTGAGACTCCCTACACACCAGAATGTCTTCTAGTATCAGAAGGAGAAACCAACAGATAGACCCCAACATCCAGCAGCCAGACTGATCTGGGGCTGATGGGAGAGAGAGCATGAAAGAGTTCCCACAAAGATATCACCCAAAAGATGGGGGTTTCAGGAGTCAAAGAAAAGGCTCCTTCCTACCTGAGAAGCTGTCTCCTCATGGATGATCCGGAGTACAGGAGTAGCTTTCAGGAGAGCCAAAAACGTTGGGCGTCAAAATGTTATGGGTGTGAAGGATACCTTTGGGGTTTGGGAAGGATACCTTTTGCAAGAATGCAAGACTACAAAACTTAGCTTAAAAACAAAAAGAGAAATTTATTAATTTAGAAAGTAATGTTGAGAATGGCCAGGAGGATAGCAAGGAGGGAAAGTAAGATGGGGAGCAGTTCCTGGGAGGACAGCATGAATGGAAAGGCTGTTCCTCCATGGGGACATCATGGATGGAAAAACTGTTACACAAATTTCTATAAACATTACTGCCCACAATTTGAGTCACTCTCCTTGCAAGAATTTCATGATTCTGCAACATACTTGTATGAGACACACACAAAACAACAGAGGGAGAAGGATGACCAGACCAAAGACCTAAAGCAAAAGTTAGAGGAAGCAAAAGAGACATTCAAACAAAAGGAGATAGAAGTCAAAAATCTAGCAACAATTAGAACTGTCCTACAAACAAGACCCCAATACCAACAGAGAGGTTAGGGAGAGGCTGGAAGATGTTTTCTTTGCAATAAGATTGGGCACACAGTCAAATTTTGTTCCATGAAATACCAATATGAACAAAGTAAAAATAGGAGACCACAATACAACAACCACTACAACCAAAATAGAAATTACAAAAATAGTGACAGAGAAAACACATACTGGAACACATACAAACCAAAATTCTACAACCGCTGCAAGCTGAGAAATCAAATCACCCGAGATCTCAAAACAATGCAAAAACTAAATCAATGATGTGGGCAAAACCCAGATATTCAAAGTTGGTAGCGAAGGGAAACACACACAGCTTATGAACCCATGAAAAAGCCACACTTAGTTCAAACAGGGGTACAAGGATGGCATAGCAAGGGCTACTTCACCACGGAGGGAGCTAAAAGAATTATTGGTAGAGGAAATAGAATCTGGGGAGGCAGAGATTAAAAACAAAATCTTAAAACAGCAGGGGAGTAAAAAGGAAGAGAGTTGCAAACAGAGATAGTAGACATGAAAAACAAAATCTTTGAAACACACAGAGGCACACAAGAGAGTAATGGCATGAACAAGGAACAAATCAAGACATACTTAGAGAATTTTCTAACATGCAAATATGGTTTGGGAACAAGGAACACAGGGGTTCCTCACAAGTCCTTAAGTCAAATTCAGCATCACAACCAAAAACTGACCAAATACAAACCTTTCATTGATTCTCCAAACCCCAAAGAGAGGGAAATAAGTAAAAAGCATGAAACAGCACAAGAAAAGACCAGAGTTACAGAGTCTAGCATGCAAAAAACAACACCACTACATTCTAGAGTGCAAAGGCAAGTCTCAGTACAAAGGGAAAGAAAAGAGTGAACAAAAGTCCAAATTAGGTCCTAAAGCAAAAGACTTCGTTCCCGAAACAATAGCTGATCTACAACCCACAAGTAGCAACATAGAATCAAACAGGAGTCTCAGACAATCACAAGAGACCATTGAGAGGAAGAACTGGAAAGGGGAGGGCAATGTAAAAACTTCAAACCAAAAAGACATGCTTTCCACAAACTCCAGGGAGATGGATGAGGGAGAAAAGAAACTGGATCAAACAACTTTACTTTGTACAGTTAACTTTAACACTGAGCTTATTAAAAATCAAGAAGCAACTTTGTCACATTCTGTCACATAAAACCTGAAAAACTCAACTGTGAACAATCTACACATACCTTAAACCAATAAGGGGCACAGACATGAATGTAAAACATTGCACACCAGTGCTTACACCACCCAGTGCAACATCATACTAAAGAGACAAAAATAATCCTTCCTTCCTTCCTTCCTTCCTTCCTTCCTTCCTTCCTTCCTTCCTTCCTTCCTTCCTTCCTTCCTTCCTTCCTTCCTTCCTTCCTTCCTTCCTTCCTTCCTTCCTTCCTTCCTTCCTTCCTCCCTCCCCCTTTCCTTCCTTCCCTCCTTCCTCCCTCCCCCTTTCCTTCCTTCCCTCCTTCCTTCCTCCCCCTTTCCTTCCTTCCCTCCTTTCTTCCCCACTCCTTCCTCCCCCTTTCCTTCCTTCCCTCCCTTCTTCCCCCTTACTTCCTTTTTCCTCCTCTTCCTTCCTTTCCTCCTTTGTTCCTTCTCTCCTTCCTTCCTTCCTTCCTTCCTTCCTTCCTTCCTTCCTTCCTTCCTTCCTTCCTTCCTTCCTTCCTTCCTTCCTTCTTTCCTTCCTTCCTTCCTTCCTTCCTTCCTTCTCCCTTTCCTTCCTTCCCTCCTTCCTTCCTTCACCCTTCCTTTCTTCTCCCCTTCCTTCCCGCCTCCTTCTCCCCTCCTTCCTTGCTTTCCTCTTGCCTACCTCCCTTACCACCTCCTTTCGTCCCTCCTCCTTCCCCTCTCCTTCCCTCCTTCCTTCCCTCCCTCCTTCCTTCCCTCCCATCTTCCTTCCCTCCTTCCTTTCCCCTCTCCCTCCTTTCTTCCTTCTCTAATTTCTTCTCTTTTTAAGCAAGTTGGAGCCCTCTTCTTATACCCTCTATTAGTGGGTGCTTAACATATTGATGTTAAATTTAATAGTCCACAACTGGTCAAAATGACACATTATGACTTACTTAGAACTCCAGAGCTCAAGAGATCTACTAGTCTTACCCATAATAACTGAAATATAGGCAATTCCATTACTCCTGACTAATTTTGTTCTTTATTTGGTCTATTACACATATGATTTTCCTAAGTATCAGTCAGTGGTGCATGGCTTTGCATAAATTTTAGAAGAAATAATGCACTAACTTTTAAAATAGATTATCAAAGCCTCTTTGTTATAGTTTTCTTTCCTTGCTTTGTTTCCCTTTGAATTACTTAGGAAGATTGCACTCAAACTGTAGAAGACATTCCCTTTTCTCATTAAAAAAAAATATATGCTATTAGAATGTTATTCTTTTGAATTTTTGATAGAATTTGTTCATAAATCCATTGAGTTATATTTTGAAAAGTTTTGGTACTCATTATTGGCTTATTCAATTTCATTTATATGAAATTAGGTTATTTAAATACTCTACTAATTTTTCTTTTCATGAGCATCATTTTGTAAATACATTTCATTTAAGAGTTTGGGGTATATGATTTGGCATAATAATTCCTATATCCCTTCATTTCACATTCATTTGTTGTGAATTCTCTTTTTTTTTGATATTGGTAATGACTTTCTTTTTGATTATGGTCAGATTAATATTTTATGTATTTTACTATATTTCCTTTTTAAAAAGTAATGCCATGGCATAATTTGTTTTTAGTTTTATTTATTTTTTTGTTTGATTTTCAAGTTTTTATTTTTTTAAATCAGAATTATTACATTGATTTTCTACCCTTAAAAATCATAGAAAATTAGTGGATCATTTGTTGATAAAAGATTTGGAGATGAACATATTACTCTAAGATCATTTTTACAGTATCCCCAAAATCTTATTATGTTCTTACATCATAATTTTATTTGATTAAATTCTCCGTTGTTCCCCATATTTGTTCTTTGACCACTAAACTTTTAGGTGTAAATTAATAATATCAATTTTTTAAAAATCCCTTCTTCATATTCCCTTTAACTTTTTAAATTTTTAACCCATCAGTCACTATAGGATGTTTAATATTTCTTTTTCCCAATGTATAATTTTTTTCTAATCTGAATTTTGCTTTTAAGATTTTTATGCTATAACACATAATACATTTTTTTTAAGTTCCTGAGCAAAGTTCACAAATATGTATGGTCCTTTCTCTTCCTATTAAGCAATAACTAAAGATCTACCATATCCACTTAGTAAAATTCTCTTCTAAGCCTTTATTTCTTTCTTGTTTATGTTTTTCCCCTTAGATTTGTCTAAATTCATGAGGACTAAATAGAATTCCTCAATTCTTATAATTTTGCTATCCATCTCCCAGTCTGCATAATTGCATTACAATTTCCTTTGGAATTTAAATATTATTACTTTTTAAATATAAATTAATTATTCATTATCTATCTTGTCATTATGAATAATGCAGTTTCCCTTCTTTATATTTTAACCATCTTTTTCTTACTGTTGTCTTTTCTAAGATTATGATTGTCATCCCTTTTAATTTGACCAAAGCATAATGAATTCTACTATAACCCCTTATTTTTATTGTGTGAATCTTTATGTTTCACTTATGTTTCTTGTATTCAATATATTGCTAGATCCTGTTCTCAAATCTATTTATTGTTATGTTATGTTTCTTCCATTTTATTAGTGGATTTATCTCATTCACAATCATAATTATTTTTGCTAATTGTGTTTGCCTTTCTTTTCTCTCACATTTTTCCTCTTTTCCTTCTCTGCACCATTCTTTATAAATAGGTACCAAAAGAGGAAGGAGGTGACATTATTAACAATAGTGATCTATCTATAATTGAAGAGATGAGTTTTCTATTTTACTGCCCCTCTTCTCTTCTTCTCATATTAAATCTTATCCCCATTTCTTTCTTCTCATTTTCTGTTTTCAATATAACTGAAAAATCTATATTTTTAGCTTCTGATATTGAATTTTTAGCTTTTACTTCCCACATCATTCCTCTCTTCTGTTTCTCTCTATATATGTTTCTGCCTTTTTCCTGCAGAGCTTAGTTTTTCCTAATTGGTTGTGTATATATGTGTGATCATATGTCCATTCAAATTTCATTCATTCTAACTCTATTTTTATTTCAATTTTAATAACATTAATTTATTATTATGATTTGGGACCTTTTCTCTTTTTGTCTATTATTTAAAGTCTCATTTTTGTTCTCTTGTTACTCAAACTTGAAGAACTTTAAAAAATATAAAAGAACAATACCAATAATAATATTTCTAGACCCATTTGAATTAAAGCTTATAAGGAACCTCAGAGGTAAATTATTCAAAACTCCTCAATTCATGTATATGGAAACTGAGGACCAAAAAAAAAAAAACATTACATGACTTGCCCAAGATCATCCAACTTATTACTTAGTGGCAGAACTAGAATCCAAATCCAGACACCAACTTCAAATACCATGTTGTTTTTGCTCTTTTCTTTTTATACCAATATTTTTATTAGAAAGTACTTCCTACATATCTTAATAAGCAAATAATGTAAGTAGTATTATAATAATTTTAAGTAAGAAAATTGATTTTCAGTAAGATCAAGCATTTTTCCAAGTGATCAAGAATTAAAATTAGAATTCATATTCTGATTTCTACTGACTCTGTCTGTTACTCATTTAATTCTGTATACTCTTTGGCAAGGCTAAGAATGGCAAATTCAGAAGATAACAGGAAATGCAATTCCAAGAGAGAT
This sequence comes from Monodelphis domestica, assembly GCF_027887165.1. NCBI lineage: Eukaryota > Metazoa > Chordata > Mammalia > Didelphimorphia > Didelphidae > Monodelphis > Monodelphis domestica. Next base: position 447,970,665 of record NC_077228.1, on the reverse strand, counting down.
GAGGCAAGGCCAGGCTAAATTGGATGGTGTCTACAATGGTGATTCAGATGCATGAAGATATAAGTACAGTCTCTGAAGGGTACTGATTCTGTGGGACTCTGGTAAATATCTTTCCCCATTCCCCACAATATCCCAGGTCTACATTGGTAGTAGTTTTTGTTTTTGTTTTTTCACTTGAAGTTCCTTATATCATTCATAGATTTATTTCCTGTCACTCAAAGTGATGCTATGATTTCATTTATGTCATATTATTTCCAAAGATATTGCCCTTATCTCAGAGAAAGTAAGAAAGGAGGAAAAATATAAACTTGTCTTTTCTTCATTAGGAGATTTGTTAGGACAGAAAAATAAATGAAGGGGCTTGGGATTGTGGCAGTGAAGAGCAAGGGGAACAAGGAAGTAGTGTTGAGTGCACAGGTGGAAGAAAGGTAGTCCAACATGGTCCTAAGTAGTATTTCTGAGTGTTTGACAGCCCATCACCACTGCCTTGGGACACTACAAGCTCACAGGAGGAGTCTGGGAGGCTACGTTGGCACTCAGGATGGTGTGAGTACACAAATAGAACAGGAAAAACACAGCTGTTATTGCCCTATGCACTGAGCAAGGATTTTTCATTTCATTTTCATGCATCATTTACAAGATGCTGCCCTGATTCTACTCAGTCAGCATATCTCCCCAAGTTAACACAAAGTGAGGGAGAAGGGAAGGAATATATGCTGTAGCGTCGAGGCGTGTTGGTTCCTGCCCATTGATTATATTTAAAACACAAGTCTATCAGAAAGAAAGATTAATACTAGGGGAGGGTGTGAGAAGGTATACAGGAGTGAATATCCAAGAAACTGTCTTCTGAGCATTTTTTTTTTTTTATGGCTGTAAAGTGATAGGACTAAGCACTGTGGTCCAAACTTGCAGTGAAATGTGGATTAAATGTTCTGTGTCTATTGATCCATAGACACATAAATGCATGCAAGCAAACATATTTCTAGATGCATTTATCTATATAAGTGCAAGTATTTGTATATAAACATTATATGGATGTATACAATCGCTTGCCCAGTTCCTCATCAATGTTTATATTCTCTCTACTGATATTAAGGTGTCTCAGAGATTCCTTTCAGTTCTAGATCTCTAATTGATGTCATTATAAATATTATCCATGCACACTAATTTGTGTAAACATACACATTTTACTTGTGTATATGTATATATTTATATTTGCATGTGTACATATATAATCTATGAATATATATTATTTATATATGTATTTATGCACATGTAAGTACAACACATACATATATACAGATAACTAGAGAGATAGATAGACAGGCAGATAGACAGATGACAGATAGATGCTTACAGATATACTCATGCCCACTGATGTACCTTTTCTGTATTTCACCAACAGAGAGCTTTTGAGTAAGCTCAGGGATCTCTGATCTCAAAAACTATCAGCTTCAGGCAACTGAAAGCAAAACAATTTTGTTATGGTTACATCATCTAATCAATCAATCAGTCAATCAGTAAACAGTTTTTAAGCATGTGGTGTGTGCCAGACCCTATGTTAAGCATTGGGAATAGAAAAATAGATATAAGAGTTGCACCCATACCTTTCCTTTATCTTTGAAGCTATCACATGGTAAGTAAAAACATACCTAATATTTCCAGCATCTGAAATTTCTCAACTGGTGAATCTGTTTTAAATAAATTCAACAACAACATAAAAAGAAACTAAATCTAGAAAATTGTTTCTATTCATCTTCTGGACTTCTGTAGGACTCCTGGGGATATCCACTAGGACATTCTTAATCTTTGTGTGTATTGCTACACTCTAGCTCACCTTCCTGAGTCAAAAATTTTGTCCTTTCTTAGAAATAGGAAATTGCTCTCTTTCATTACCAATCTTTGTAAATTCACTAAACATATAGTAAATAATTTGAGCTTGTTGGACAACAGATTTTATTATATTTTAACTGCACAGTTTTAAAAGTAAATATTTTGGAAAAAAACCAAAGCTCTTGATATGACTGCCATTTAAGTAGTCTAGAAGGTACAATATTAGAAGGGAAGGAATGATCAGGTGGTAAAAAGAAAGTGATTCCCCATGCTCCATAAAAAGAGAGTGGAAGGAAGGCATTGTGGTAGTTGGGTCTTGTGTGTCTCAATGGCCCTCTAGGCCAGGTATGATTGCCTACTTGCTCTTCTTTTGTGCTCATCCATTTACCATCCATCTTCCATAGCTCCTCAATCCAAAAGTTTAGCCAATAGTTCTAGAAAGTGATTGACAAATTCCCTTTTTGTCCAGCAGGAACTCTTCTATAGACGTACACTGGCTACCTTATTTCTTTTCTCTTCTCTAAAGTCTCTTATAGTTCAAGCTCAATCTTAGATCTCTGGAGATTTTGCCCATCCATCAGGTAAGTTCAGGTCTTCTGAGTTATTACTATTACTAGGCAGAGACAAAAGACTGATTACATGTGTACAAAATACACTGTGTGTTCCATTGACAATATTCCAATGGACATGCAACTTCAACAGTAATTGTACTTTGTCCAATGATTTAGATCATGGCCATCCATCTGGTATATATCTGTCTTTGAATAAATCTTCCATGGGGGGATCTGTCCATGTAATCAAATGTTTTAGATTGTTTCTGCAGATCATCATACATTTGTTAACAACTTAAAAAAAGTATATAAGAAGCTAACAAGAGAATGTGGGTTGTTTAAATGAGGCTGTTGGCTCTTTGAAAATGGGCTGACTCAAGTTGTATCATAAGCAGGTCATCTGGATGTACTGATTTCTGATGTTGAGCTCCTGTTCAGCTTCAGATGCCTAACCAGGTATTATAGTAAAGCTTCCTCCAGAATTACACTAAAGGAAATCATTAAGTAAAACCATAATTCATGATGTTAATAAACACCAGGGACAAAAGAAAAGCAAGACAATCCTTGTCCTCAAGGAGCTCACAATCCAAAATATGAAAATAATTCTCATATCTATTCATCTATGAATCATCTAAACTGCTGTCTAACTGTTGTCTATCTATTTAGATATAGATGCAAAGATAATTAGCCCTATTATTATTTTTGAACTCTAGTCCCAAATTGTGAATTGTCTATTTGGACATTTCTAACTCCATAGCCTATATTTGAATCTCAAATTTTGAATTTCCCAAAGAGAACTTATATATTTTCACCTAAAACCCAACTCTTCTCTAAAGTTTCCTAATTATTTCTAGGTGCCCAGTTTTACAAACTTCATTTCATATTCACACCACATAATAACTCTGTTGCCTGATCTTATCATGTCTCTTTTTGAATCTCTCATACTCACCCCATTCTTTCCACTACCCTAGTTCAGGCCATCATCTCCTCCCAGATGTAGTATTCCAACAGGCTTCTAATTGACTTCCTTGCTTCAAATCTCCCTCTACTCCTTTCCATCCTTTACCTGATTGCCAGTGTTATTTTCTGAAATCACAACTCTGATCTGAACAGATCACTTTCTTTTTCAATATCCTCAAGTGGCTTTTCTGTTACTTCTAGGATAAAATTTAAAATATGAAATTTTAAGACCTTACATATTAGCTCCAACTACCTTTGTAGTCTCATTATTCACATATTTGCATATTATTTCCTTCATGAAATTGAATGTCTTTTTATTGTCCCTCAGACAAAGCATCCATTATCTCATTCTTTCTTTGTGCTGTTTGTAACCCTTGCTGAGTCTTCTTTGCCTCCACCTCTTAAAAATCTTAACATCCTTTGAGACTTGGCTCAATTCCTAGTTTCTGTGAACCTTTTCTTGACAGTGCTCCCAACTGCCCATTTTCTAGTGGGCTCACTTCTAAAATCACCTTCTTATACATTTTAATTTATTTTGTATGTCTACATAGACATATATATTTCTATGTCTATATCTATCCAATTCTATATCTAGATATATCTAGAGAAGAAAATGGCAAACAATTCCAGTATCTTTTCTAAGAAAACTCCAAAAGGTGTCACAAATTATTGGAAATGAAGGAAAATTATTGAACAAAATAATTTGTGTACATATTTGTATATGTGTATACATATGCATTTATGTTTATATGCATTATATACATATATGCTTATACCTACATACACAAACACATATACTCATCCAGGATGTAAGCACCTTAGAGGCAAAAATTATTTATCTTCTTTCTTCTGTATCCTGAATGCCTAGCACAGTTCCGGGAACATAGTAGGTACCTAATAAATGATTGTTGATTGAAATATAAAATATATTCAAAAGAAAATTAAATTAATTGGGGAGGAGACATTAGTAGCTGGATGAGTCAAGAAATATATATCTAAAGAGGTGACAGGTTTATTTTATATGTTCTCATTCCTCAATTTTACTACAGGAAATCTCTGTCTTCCTCTAAACCTCAGTTCAGGTGCCACTGCTTTAGGAAGCCTATATTGATTCCATTTGCTACTAGTCCCTCTCAAGAAATTGCTTTCTATCTATTTTATGTTTAATTTTCTCTGCATATAATTTTTCTTTCAATAAAATGAAATTTTCTGGGCCAAGTCTTTTTTATTTTATTTTATTTTTTGCTTTTTCCATCTATGTATTCTCACCATCTAAACCAATACCTGATACATGATAGGCACTTAGGACAAATGATTATGAATAAACAAATAAATACATAAAGCCTAAAATAGTTTTTGAGAGGGCTCGATGCTCACAAGGATTAGCCCAACTATCAACATATTGCTTCATTTCTTTCCATTTAGCCCACAGCCTCAAAGTTGTTTGGTTTTTCCTTGTGAAGGCCATTTAAAATATTTATTGAAGCCATCAGTAGTTTAAACTCTTCTGGTTCAAGAATATCATTTGCAGGTTTTCAGCTGTTAACCATGTTATATCTATAATGTTCAAGGCTACATTTATTAGAGGATTCATTGATTCAAAATTTTAAATTCTCAAATGAATTTATAGAATAATCTAGTTCTTAAACCATTTATATTAGCCCTTTATTCTGGTCCCAAAACAAGTGGAAATCTATTTAGATGGTGTCTGGTGGGAAGTAGTAGAGTGTTGACTTTGCCTTTGGCCTTTGGTATCTATTTCTTACTGAATTTTTATCGAATTAGTTTTTCATTGTTTTACTTACCCTGGTCACTGACAAGCCTAGGAAAAGAAAAAAAAAGCCCCATCAATTATTAGCTCTGAATCCCAAGTAATATCATACTATAAAATTTAAATGCTACTGATCCAATATATTTTTGCATCGCCCAACAGAAATACAGTTTGAACGTGTGCTTTTCTGCCTTGCCTGCTGAGACAGTCAGGATTAATTAGCTTAGGGCCCCTGCTACTCACCATGAAGCCATCCCACTCTGGCCTGTGTTCTTGTCAAATCTCATAAGCTGAGCAAGGCCTTGGTCAATACTTAGACAAGAGTCCTTCAAAGCAAATCCACCAGAGCTTCGAAAAGGATTGTTTGTGACTGGGTGGATGGCAATCTTCCCTCTGAGTCACCCTTGGATCAGTGCCACAGGCAGAGCCCTTGACTTCTAAAAAATGAAACATAAAAGTCAAGAGGGCTCTAAGGGTAAAATGAGGGGTGAGGGGAGAGAGAGAGACACAGAGAGACAGACAGACAGACAGACAGATTCAGAGAGAGAGACAGAGAGACAGAGACAGAGAAAGACAGAGAGAGACAGAGAGAGACAGAGACAGAGACAGAGAGAGACAGAGAAAGAGAGAAAGACAGAGAGAGAAACAGAGAGAGACAGAGACAGACAGACAGACAGACAGATTCAGAGAGAGACACAGAGAGACAGAGACAGAGAAAGACAGAGAGAGACAGAGAGACAGAGAGAGACAGAGACAGAGAAAGACAGAGAGAGACAGAGAGACAGAGAGAGACAGAGAGAGAAATAGAGAGAGACAGAAAGACAGACAGACAGACAGAGACAGAGAGAGACAGACAGACAGAGACAGAGAGAGAGAGAGACAGAGAAACAGAGAGAGAGAGACAGAGAGAGACAGACAGACAGAGACAGAGAGAGAGAGAGACAGAGAGAGAAACAGAGAGAAAGAGACAGAGAGAGACAGAGAGAGAAACAGAGAGAAAGAGAGAGACAGGGAAACAAAGAGAGAGAAGGTCTCTTTTCCCATTCCAGCCAAGGGCACCCTTCAAGATTTCTCATTGTGATTTCTACACATAGAAAAAAAAAAACAAAATCTGATCCTTCAACAGACTCTGAATAACACTCATATATTTAACCAGGATTATTAACGGGATAGCTGAAAGCAGTATGTTTATTTTTATAAGATATTCTCCAATTTAACCAGCATATATGTTGTTTATGCATAGCTCTTTACTTGTTGACTTCATTGTTAAACAATGAACTCTTGCTGAATCTGTGCTGATTTTCTTGCTTTTTTTTTTTTTGTATATTCAGTGCAAAGCAGGCTCTTTTAAAATGCTTGTTTAATGGGCCATCTGGGTAGCTCAATGGATAGAGAGCCAGGCTTAGAGAGGGTAATCCTAGGTTCAAATTTGGCCTCAGATACTTCCTAGCTAGGTGACCCTGGGCAAGTCACTTAACCCTCATAGCCTAGCCTTTACCACTCTTCTCCCTTGCAAACAATATATAGTATTGATTCTAAGGAAGAAGGTAAGGGTTTTAAAAAATAAATGCTTGGTGTCTGATGGACCAGGATTCAAGCTTGTATTCTCTAAAAAATGTTAGTTCAGTTTTTCATTTCACACTTTTACACAACTCATTAGTGGGCAATAATCATTGCTAAAAAATGCCTATTCAAAATTCTAAATCCTGTGAATTTCTGCATTGCTTACTTCCTGAAAAACTTAAATCTTACCGACAACCTAGAGTTGTTGAATTAGTAATGCATTTGGTGTACAATGATCAACGAATCCTCAAGTATCTTTTGAACACCTGCTTTGAGTCAAGCAATTTGCTAATGGTGAAGATGCAAGCATAAAGCTGAAAGAGTTTTCTCTCTTAAGGAACTTATATTCCACTGAAAAGTAACCTGATGATGATCTTTGTAATTTTCAGTTTAAATTTCCAAATTAGGAAAATGTGGAATATTAGCTACTGTCAAAATAGAATATATATATAATCTTTATATAACAGAAATAAATGTTACGTGTATATAATAAATAAACACATGTACAAATATGAATTATATATACCCATGATTCATTTATTACCCATGCATATACCTATGCCTATTGTGCTAGCACAATTAACAATACACAGGACCTTTTCTCAAAGACCTAATGAAGAAGGAAAAACAATTACATAAAAGTGGCTAGTGGCTCAGAGGCCATTCCCCTCAAAAATGGGCTTCTACAGCCCAACTTAGTGCCTGATCAAAATAGTGATATCACAAATATTTCTTTCCTTCGTAATGAATTCCTCCTCTTTGGAATTCTTTAAGCAGAGGGTAGAGAATTATTTGTTGGGTTTGGGATAATGGGAATTCTGTTCTGGATATAAGTTAGACTAGTTAGTAACTAAACAACCTTCTTTCTCAAAAATTCTATGTATCTTTAATGATCTGATTTACAAATGAAAGATCTAGGCAAAATAGAATGGAAAATTTGAGAATAGAGAGGGACAAGTTCCATTTTTCAGAGAAAACACATCTAGCCTCTTTACTCCAGAAAATTTTCGAGGATCTTTGAGTAAGAAATGATTCTATACCCAGTCTCTAGTTTCTTTCTTTTCTCTTTTGCTTCTCTCAGGAGCCCTACTTCAGTCTAGATCTTAGTTAGCTATCTTTGTTTTTTGTTGTCATTGTCGTCGTCGTCGTCGTCGTCGTCGTCGTCGTCGTCGTTGTTGTTGTTCTTGTTCTTGTTGTTCTTGTTCTTGTTCCATTAGTTCAGAGAGTTTTTTCAGTGTTCTGGAAGCCTTTCCTGGACCTGACCCATCTAGAACTATCAAATCCTTCTTCCTAATTGGATTTCCCCAGGTCCTATTTTTTTTCCTGCTACTTCCTAAGGGAAATGTAAGCTACTCGAGGGCAGGAAGTATTTCACTTTTGTTTCTATACCGCTAATATCTACTACATAGTAAATATTGAATCCATTTTGTTTGCCAGAGGCAATGAAATAAGAAAAATTATTGAATCAGCTTTGTGAAGGATGAATAATAGATTGCCTTTATGCAATCTTCAAAATATGTGAAACATTTTTTCACTAGTCCATTTTCATTTGATCTGCCCTAACCCCAATCCCAGAAAGCAACATTTCCTTACAGTAACAGCAAAATATAATTCTCTCAGTTTCCCACAAATGGGAGTATATATTATGATAAATACATTTCAGGTAAGATATTAATAGTTCATCTCTGTGAACATCTGCTCTAAATGATAGTTAGTTCTGTAACCCAAAGGAACTATTGATGTGTGAATTACAGTACTGCTTGTTAATCATAGGTAAATAAAATTAAATGCTTCCTTAATTTTAGAATTAACATCTAGTTGAATGGGGGGAGGGGGAGTTATGTAGCAAGTGTCTTTGGCAAAGGCCTCATTTCTCAACTATATAGACAACCAAGCCAAATTTATAAAAATGCAAGGAGAAGCTGGGTAGCTCAGTGGATTGAAAGCCAGGCCTAGAGATGGGAGGTCTTGGGTTCAAATTTGGCCTCAGACACTTTTCAGCTGCGTGACCCTGGGCAAGTTACTTAACCCCCATTGCCTAGGCCTTACCGTTTTTCTGCCTCGTAACAGGTTCCAAGACCGAAGGTAAGGGTTTTGTTTTTTTTAAAGAAAAAGAGAATGCAAAAAATTCCCCAAATGACAAGTGGTGAAAGGATTTGAACAGAACATTCCCAGGTAATTAAATTAAAATTATATATAGTCACATGAATGAATATTTCAAATCAGTATAAATTAGAGAAATGGAAAAGTAAAACAACTCTGAGTTAGCACCTCATACCTATGAGATTGGCTAACATGACAAAAAAGGAAAATAGTAAACGTTGGAGGGGATATGGAAAAAAAATATGGACACTAATAACCTGTTGGTGGAGTTGTGAACTGATAAACCATTCAAACTGGAACTCTACCCAAAGGGCCATCAAACTTTAACTCAATAATACTACTTCTAGGTCTGTTTTTTAAAGAGATCAAAGATAGGGGGAAAGGACCCATTTGTATGAAAATATTTATAGTGGCTGTTTTTGTGGTAGCAAAGAACTAGAAATGGAAATGATGCTCATCAGTAGGGAAATGGCTGAACAAGCTTTGGTTATATGATTTAATGGAATACTATGACAATATAAGAAATGATGAACTAAGTGATCACAAAAAAATCTAGAAAAACTTATATGAAGTGATACAAAGTGAAGTGAGAAGAACATTGTACACAGTAACAGCAATAAGGTATGACCAACTGTAAATGAATTAACTAGGATCATCAATGTTTGCAAAGATCCAGGACAGCTCCACAGGACTCAGAAAAAAAGCTATCCTCTGCTAGGGATGGAACTGACAGTCTGAATGCAGATTGAAGATAACCATTTTTCACTTCATTTCTTTGAATTTTTCTCTAGTGTATGTTCTTTCACAACATGATGAATATGCAAATATGTATTGTATAAAAACACATGCACAACCTATACTATATTACCTGCCATCTTCGTTAGGGAAGGGATGAGAAGGAAGGAGAGAACATGAATCACAAAATACCAGAAAATGTTCATGGAAAATTATGCCAACCTGTAACCTAAAAATTAAATTTTTTAAATTGAGTTACAGCAATAAATGTAAATTATGACTCTAAAGAGACTCCGTGAATATGACATATGTATATATATATATATGTATATATTACATTTTAATTTTATACATGATAAAATATAAGATAAATACCGACAAGAGGTAGTAGATGTGTTTCTCATGGTAAATGGGAAAAGAGAGCCAGTAATAGTGTAATTCATTCATTCATTCATTTAAAAATCCTTACCTTCCATCTTAGAATCTATACTATATATTGGTTCAAAAGCAGAAGAGTGGTAAGGGCTAAGCAGTGGGGCTAAATGACTTGCCCAGGGTCACCCAGCTGGGAAGTGTCTGAGGCCAGATTTGAACCTAGGACCTCCCTCTCTAAGCCTGGCTCTTTATCCACTGAGCTACACAGCTGCCCCCTAATAATATAATTGAGATAAGCTTTATAATGTATAGAAATCTGTCAGCTCTCTTTGCTGGCGTTTGCTTGAAACAGATCCTTTATTCTAGAGATCAAGAACTATTTTTGTTGTTCAGTCATTTCATTTGTCTAGTGCTTTCTTGACCATTAGGGGTTTTCTTGGTAAAGACGCTGGTGTGATGGCTACCATTTCCTTCTCCAGTTCATTTTACAGATGAGGAAATTGAGGCAAACAGGGTGAAGTGATTGCCCAGGGTCACACAGCTAATATGCATCTGAGTCCAGATTTGAACTCAGGAAGATGAGTCTTCACTGTGAACAGTCACTGCACATCAAGTCAGCCATTCCCCATCCCCTGATACATGGGTTTCCTTAGAGGATGTGGTGGTAAAATGCACTTAAGAGAAAGTGAATTTGAAAAGGCTCACGCTGATTTTTTTATTGAAGCATTTAAGAATTATGATGAATCAGGGAGTCCCAGACGAACAACTTTCTTAAAATATTTGGTCTGTGCCTCCTAATTGCCTAGCTAAAACAAGGACGGGTACCCTTGGTTTATATTTACGGAATAATACAATGCAAATTGCTCCAGGAAGCTGCCTATGCACTAGCACTTTTTTCCCTGAGAAGTGAATTTGGTGTGGCTGCTAGTCTTCTGTTCATCAGCTGAAAAGTATCCTGTCTTTGGCATCTCCAGAGATTAAAGACTTCAGTTGACCCTGCGCTTGTCAATGCGTGTCTTCCGGGATGGGGAGGTCAGTTGTGAACTCACTCTGGGCAAGGATCATTTTAGGAGGCTGTCCCTGAGGATAATCCAATTCAGATTTTCCTGCCTGGTGCTTCTCTGATAGTATGCAGAGAAGCATTTCCTTCTCTGTAACTACTCTTGGGAAGGGAACTTCTGCTCGTTCCACTATACCACGTTCTCTTTCTGCCTTGAGAAATCCGCATTTCACTCAAGCCACAAAGAGAACGTGGTATAGTGGAAAGAGCAGATCATTTGAATTTGAATCCGAGGGCTAATATTTATTTACTGCCAGTGTGACTTTGGGTTAAGCAGTCGTCCACTCTGGGACTCCAACGTCACTAAACTATGAAATGAAAAGATTAAACTGGATAACCAGTAAGTCTCCTTCCGCCCCCAGATCTATGATCCTATCACCCCTCTTGTTGTAACCCATCATAGTAATGATGATGATATTTAAAAGACAGCTGAAGGGATGTGGCGAAGTCATTTCTGCATTTCAAAATGGAAGTCCTTTGGCTCTAAAAATATGAATTTTAAACCTGTAATTCTAACTAACTCTTTTAGAGCCTTTTGAATTAATTTATGCCAAAAGAGCTGATGATGAATTTCTAGATGATGAAGTGCTTTGAAACCTTATTTATTTTTTTCTCTATAATTCAAACATACACCTTTAAGAAACCAAGGAGTATGAAACTGGAATAGTGTTAGGTCCTGTTAGTTATGTATTAGAATAATGGAGTTAGTGTCTATGGTTTAAGAAAATGGATGATGACACCCATTATTGATCCCAGGACAGGTCGAGAACAATATTATAATAATCCATACTAGTCAGCTTGACCTTTTACTGATTTGGCCTTTATTTTGTGTGGGAGGAAAAAGAAAACTAAAATAAAGGTGCTTAGGTAACTCCGTGGTATAGAATAAGAATTGTCAAATCTCTGATACTTTATTATTATTTATTATTAAAGCACAGTGATCCATCAAGCCATTAATCTCATTAGTGATCTGTAAGGCAGGAAGACAGGCTATGATGAAGCAAAGTCAAAAAATTGCCCAGCAAGGCACTTTAAACATTTTTCTAGGTTTTTGCAAGAAAAGGAAAAAAAAAAAGATCTGAAATAACTCCTTTGTTCACCTCTTAGTCTATAAAAAGATGGCTATCTCTATTTGACTTCTACTAGAGTCATTAATGTCTCAGTCTTGGGTAAGAATAGTTGTAAGAGGCCATGAGAGAGAATTACAGAAACAGAAGCTGAATTGGATTCATGAAAGTTAAGTGCAGAAGCTTGCAAAGAGAGGGCGATCTGGAGCCCTGTGAGGCATCCTGGAGGTCCTAAGAAACAGTCGACACTAACACACCATGATCTCATACAGTAAGCTAAAATATGGTGATTGTATCTTGGAAAATATTTTCATAGTTTGCAAGTAATTCATAAATTCCATAGGATCTAATTTTCAGTTGTAAACTAACCCATTGGAACTTCCTTCCAGTGATCTCCTTTGGGACTCTGCTATGATATTAATAGTCAATTCTACATTATGTAAAAGAGTTCTACAGAGAATCTTAAATGTTTGCAGTAGATGCCATAAGCCAAACAATATTTTTTCATAAAGAATATTACAAATTGCTATGTTGCTAATATATAATATATAATATAATATTGCTAATATATACATTCTAGCTATAATTCATACCTATATTGCCACTGTCTTTTTGATCATGGAAAGATGTGTTTGGAAATCATAGATTTAAAATTCAAAAATATCTTTCTGGTCTTATAGTATAATCTATTAGAAACTAAGGTTCAAAATGGGAAGGAAATTATCCATTAGTCACACAGGCAGAGGCTCAGGTTCTCTGATTCTAAACTTGACAAGATGACCAAGGATTCATTCATAGTTTGAGAAATCTGTGATTTTTCCAGTGTGTGAACTATTTTCACAACTATAGATTGAAATACTGTAGGATTTTGTTATATGTCAATTTAGCATGTGAATTGGGGTATATGCAACTGACAGTCAAAAAAATGAAGGCAGAAACATATGTAAAATTTTAAAAATTAATTATACACTAAAGCTGCACCTTTTCCCCAACCATCATAAAATCTCAGAGGTTTTTTTTCAGTTATACTCATTCTCTAAGGAGCATTAAAATGAGTCAATACATTGTTGGGTGCCAACCACTAGTTCCTGTATCAGTGTTTGTCTAGAGTTCTGATTTGTTAATAAATTATGTCCATATGAGAACAGTATTTATCATTGTTTCATTATTGCTTCATAGTTATTAATAATTGATCCAATGTATAAAAGTAGTGATGCTGGTAACTCTCATAAGTCTATGAAAAGTTATAAAGCACCCAAGTATATTTATGAAAGATATATTTATTAAAAAAGCTCTCGCTTGTGGCTCCCAGTAGCTGCTAGCATGCAGCAGCGGCCACACCCCGGGCAACGGCTTGGACAGGTCGGCTAAACCTTGTGAGGGTAGCCATCGGGTCATCAACCCCTGGTGAACTAGGGCTTTGCTCACCCAGCATGTGAAGACTGCTTCGGTGGAACAGGCAGAAGAAACCAACAAGAAGGTTCAACGGCTGAGAGGGCGACGCAGCAAGGCACTGTGGAGTGCTCAGGGCATGTTGGAGTACAAAGGACAACATGGCCATCCAATGCAGCTGAGGAAGTCTCCAGGTGTAACGACTTTTCGTGCTAATGGACCCAGGCTTCCAATGCCGAGAGAGTGGGACTGTCTCTGTGCATCAACTTTTCTACTTAAATCTCCTTCATGCACAAGTGTCTTTGTGCACACTCATCTATACACCATAGATGAAAATGCACAAAGACAATCATCATCCTCGGTTACCGAAAGACTACTACTATTTATTAAAATAATAATGATGATCATCTATGAATGTTAGCAACAAGGCAAGAGTCTAGGATAACTCCAAGAGACTCATGACAAAAGAAAGCTATTCTTTGCCTTAAGAAAGAACAGATGGAGTCCAATTGCAAGTAAAAACATACCATTCTTTACTTTATTTCTCTGGATTTTACTCTCATGTAAGCAATATGCATCTTTCAAAGCATGACTAACATGGGTTGCAGCTGGGTAGCTCAGTGGATTGAGAGTCAGGCCTAAAGATGGAAGATTCTAGGTTCAAATCTGGCCTCAGACACTTCCTGGCTGTGTGACCCTGGGCAAGTCATTTAACCCCCAATGCCTAGCTCTTACCGCGCTTCTGCCTTGGAACAAATACACACTATTGATTCCAAGATGGAAGGTAAGGATTTTAAAAAAAAACATGACTAGCATGGAAATATTTATTATATGAGTAAATATATACAGCCTATGTCATATTACCTACTTTCTTGGGGAAGGGATATGGTGGGAGGAAGAGAGAGGATATTGATTGCAAAATATCAGAAAATAAATATTGAAAAATTGTGTTGACATGTAATCAGGAAAAATAAAAAATATAATAAACATTTAAAAAGAATTGTTTATTAAATCATGGGAATCATTATTATGCATGATTTTCAACCTACACTAAGAATCTTGAATTATAATGGTTACATAACATGAGGTCCTACTCTACCTTTGGAGTCATAGTGAATGAAACATTCATTCTTTGTTGGTTGAACTTCAGTGATAAAATGCTCTGCACTCAGCTGGGCAATGGAACCGTGCCTGAGCTTTTGCTCTAAGTTTTCAAGCTTAAAAGGACATTCCAAAAATAGAGCTCAATTGGCAGGGTTTTCTAAGAACATAGGGCCATCTAAATGCCCTAAATGATGATTATTAGCAATAATAAAAGTCTTTCATATTGTAGCAAGGGAACTCTACATATTATCTAGACCAAGATTCTAGCTTCTATAGAATTTATCCTTCAAGAATGCAAGGTAAATGCCAAATACGTTTCCTTTGAATTAATTATATATATATATATATGTGTATATATATATATATATATATATATATAAAATGTTTGCTTCTCATTAATTAATGAGGGAGGAAAGACACACCTTTTAGTTTAGCTTTGATTTGAAGATGATGGCCTAGTTCTCAGTACTTCATTTGGACTTACAATTATGTTTGTTGAGGCACCATTCCCATTCTATGTTCTACCTTTGACATTAGATTAAAAAGGCTACTGGAAAAAGTTATTTTTACCTTCTGAGATCTCAGTAGGATAGAAAGGTGTAATCATAAAACTAAAATGGATATCTAGTCGCCATGTTAATTTTAGTCAAGTATGGTATTTAAAGAACAGGCTGTTGTGAATTTTTAACAGATTTTGGCAATATTCTTCAAGCTTGGAAATTCTTACATAGCAGTATACAAGCAATTGACAAATCCTGAAATTCCAAAGGAATTCAAATGTTATTGTCAATTCTCCTTTGGGAGTCCTGTGGAATTACCTTAAAGAGGAGATGGCTTTATGATGAATTTCTTTTGAATATTAATTTTGTCTTTAGAAAGGGAATGCTAAAATTGAAATGCTAGTAGGGGCTTTAGATATCATCCAGTCTAACTCCTTACTTCTGCCACTAAGGTAACTAGGAACAAGTGAGGTTGTCAGTGATACGTGGTTGTGTAATTATTTAGTGGAAGAGGTAGAACCCTTGGACACAGACTTAAAAATGAAATAGTGTTCCTTATCAGTTAGGCTAAGAAGTTTAAAATGAGAGTGGGGAAAAAGGAGGAAAAAGGAAGATTTTAGTTGAAACTGATAAAATTTGTAAAATAATATTGAAGACTAGAAATAAAATATACATAATTATCAAAATATATTAAGGAGAAAGAGGAAGAGAAAATGTGATTTGTAGAACTATCCAGAAAAATTCAGTTTATGGAACTGTTTATCTTGTAAATTATTCTTCGGATTAAATTCTTATGATTCTTCTGATTAAATTAATTAAAAATGAGCATTTGACATTTTTGTTTCTCAATGTAATGGACAAGATAAAAAGTTGACTTTTGGAGTATCTACTATTACATATTTTTAAAAATCTCCCTATAATTGAGCATTATTTGCTATTGGGTGATATCAAGTCAAATGTAATTAATATGGAAAGAATTTAATGTTATTTTAGCTAGTTAGAATTTTATTTTTACTTACTTAATCTCATGTTTTGAATAGCAGTGGATTCATCTGATGATTGAGATAATATAAAACATGTTGCTGATGTATTATATATGATTTCTTAACTCATTTCATTGAACACATGAGATTTTATTTTTTCCCACAGATTGGAAGGCCCTAAAAATCTCTGAAGGTTTTCTCATTCTAATAGAGATAAATAATAGCTACACTGGCAGCAGGCAGAGAATTCATTCAGGGGTATAATGATTTTTTCTACTTGACTCTTAGTTACTAATGATAATTGCTCAAGTTTTATTCTCAAATATTTGCTTATTGTCACCAATTTCCTCTTTTAGTGAAACCATTTTACTTTAACATCTTCCAAGGGAACCAGGTAGAGTTTACAAAAAAAAGTATATCATTGTGTACATTTTGGGATATGAAAGCCACATGGTACCACTTCCCCATGTACTTTTTTCTCTGACTCACCTGTAGAACAATAGGCCAGAGATTTTCAGACCATAGTCATAATGAAGCTCACGTGGGCTGCTTGCAAAACATCCTTTCAGTGCTATGAAGTATTCTTGGACTTATTTCAGTATCCAATTGAGGGGAAGGGGAAAAATAATATCTGGCACAGTCAGAAGCATTCTGGGTTTAATTAGCCCTTTTCTGTGGTGAGAGATTTCAAATGGCCTGAATTCAGCCAGACATACAACTAGAATGAATTCCCCATGCAAAGCCATTGTTTCCATACCCACTTACTCTGTGGTAGATCCTTCAGAGAAACAAAAATGACTCTGACAAGTTATCAGCAGGGATATCCACAAGAACCAAACCAATTAAATTTCATACAGAATATTTTATTTGGGCTCCCTTGTGCTTTTGGGTAGCAAAAAATAAAAGAGTGGAGGGAGGAACAATCTTGCATCCTCTTGTCTATTTTCCTGTCATTCACACTTTCCTTCTGCTTATTGGCATTGCTTATCATTAAATATAAGAACTAGATGCTATAGTTATTCCAGTCAAGGTTGTATAATAATTCTTTCACTAAAGAAAGAGAGAGAGAAAGAGAAAGAGAGAGAGAGAGAGAGAGAGAGAGAGAGAGAGAGAGAAAGAGAGAGACTGACAGATGAGGAATCAGAAACAGGGAAACAGAGATAAAGGGTTGGAGAGATATGAAAGAGAAAGGAGAAGAAATGAAATTAAGGATGAAGAAGAGGTGAATAGAAAAGGAAAAGGGAAGAAGAATGACAGGAGAAGGAAGAATGTTCAAAGTCAAGGCTAGGAATCAAAGTTGTGGATATCTTTCCTGCAAAATCTGGGTGGAGGGCAATCAGCCAGAGAAAAATATGGATCCCCTTTCTTTAGAGATTGTATTTCCACAGGACCAAACAGAGTTTTTGTGATTCAAGAGCAAAAGATACTTGGAAGAGGTCCTACCTATTGGGTCATGGGTCACCCTTAGCTCTATTCTTCTTCTTATTACTTAGTATGAGCCAGTTAAGTATCTTTATACAAAATAAATTTCAACACAATCATTATATTCCAATCCATTCCTCTTCTTTATCCTTCATCCAGTCTTTCATACAATTCAGTCACCAAATCCTATTTTCTCTTCCTCTAAAATATCCTTCATATCTGGACGTTCCATCAAAAATGCACACATAAATCCATTTTTATTAGGTCACTGTATGACCTCATTATTTCATTCTTCCACACTCCAAAGGCAATCATGTAAGCATCATGACATAGATATTAAAATGCAGACACCTTAAAGTATAACAACATCTAGATCTCCTTTACTGAGATCCTTTACTGTTTTCAAGGATTTAAATATTAAAATACCCATGTACTGGTTAGATAGATGATTGCTTTTGGGATATTGAAGAACATTCTGCTAAGAACAGCCATTTGAAGATTTTTTTGGACAGAGCTTAACTGATGTCAACAGGCCTTGATCTGAACTCTGAAAATGAAGTTGTTACTATCCCTTTTATTTTTAATGGCCCTGCTATCAATAAATGTTGACTAAATGACTGTCAGAAATGTCCTCTTCGGTTTTCGTTCGTGTTTAATTTAACCATTAGGAAAAGATAGGTCCATTGTACTTTGTACATGGAGCTTATTTTGCTCATCTTTATTGCCATTCTTATAATGAAGATTTATATTCACTTGGTTTGCCAGGTAAGATGATTTTTTTTCTTTCTGACGGATGCTTAGTAATGGTCAGAATTATTTACATGCCCTTATGCTATTTTCCTCTTCTCTAGATTCTTTTTAGTTTTGCCCTTTCTTTTTTTTTAATCCTTTCTCTTCTTTTTTTGAAAAGTCTTTTTTTGAAAAGTTTGTAAGTACAGTGGCTAAGTATAGCAAGCAAAAAAGAAGACCCTCTGAACCCCTTATGTTTTAAATTCCAATAGCTGTATACTTTTAATGAAGGTCTGGAAAGCTACTTACAATGATTTTGAAATAGGCATTTTCAGGCATTTATTTTTTTGTGTTAAAATTGACTTTCTGGAAAGATGACTTTTCATATAATGTTAGTCTATTTATCTTGCATTATTTAATTTTAAGTATTACATTTAAAAATGTACTCCTTGCCTATTAAATGTAGAGGTGAAAAGTTAAAATACAGCATTGTCTATACCCACCGGGAGTTTACAGTCTAGTAGGAAGCTAAAACACACTTATTGACGGATTAGGATAGGAACTAGCTATGTGGTTGCAGTGAGACATGAAATTCCTATAACAAAGACTACTGCAGTTTAGAAAATGTTCTACAACTTAAAATTTTAGAAAGCAACCTAAAATGTGATGTAATATCAGACAATCTGATATTACAAAAGCACAAACACACAAACATATTTACACATTATATAAATATATTTTGTATGTAATATATGATACACAAATTAAAGATGTATAAATAATCACTAGTTCTATCAATTATTTCTATAATCATATAAACATAAGTATAATTGCATATATATTTATATCTACTTATATATCACAGATGAGAGAGAGACAGAGATAGAGAAAGACAGAGAGAGGGAGAGAGAGAGATGGTGTTTATGTACCTTGAATACTAAATATATCTTGGATACCAAATCCCTGAGAGAGAAATTTGATATAATTTTTTTCTCATTATACTTATTCCTCCCTCATTCTAAGCACACGTGTGTACATATACATCTATCTTTCTACTGCTAATTGGGGAATACAAAATTTTTATCAGAGAAATTAAAATTTTTTTCACCTCTTCTCTTTTTCATAGATTATTTATGTATGTATATATTCAGAAGAATTTCAGTGTCATATAATCAGAGCTATCTATTTTTCTCTTTTAATACATATTACATACATCTACTACTGATCCATAGCTTTGAAAGGCATACATACATGCACAAATGTTTTTACACAATATACATAAACATCCCTAGACATATATGCATTTGTATATTAAGTTGTATTATATGCATATATACATACATACAGTAATATACACCACTGTATTTACATAAATGTCCAGGTATATGTGTATGTATCCTACTTATTCATAAATACATAATTGAGATACACATATATGCTATGTAAAGGACATTCACATACACACATATACAAATAAAATGTCCCAAAAGACATTCCCAAGTTTTTAGCTGGTCAAAGTATATAAATAGTTCTCAGAAGAAGAATCACAAACTATTAACTACCAAATGGAAGAGAGCTTCAAGTATCTAATAATAAAAAAAATAAAAATTAATTTGATTGACCTTTTACCTTACACTCTCCAAACCATCAGTGAAGAGAAGTGGAAATAGTCTATATTGGAGGTCTCGGGAGAATATAGGCACATTAGTATATTATTGGTGGAAATATGAATCAGCATATCCACTGTTTTGGAAAGCAGTTTGCAGTTAAGTGAATGATACTAAAATGACTTTGATACAGATATTCCCCATGAGGATTTTATCTCCTTAGGAGGTAATTCTTAAGAAGTTAGTCTGCACATATGCTAAAATATTTATAGTCACATTTTTTGTGATAGAACAAAATTAAGAACAATGTACATTCCCATCAAGTAAAGTATGACTGGATAAATTATGGTACATTCATGTAATTTAATAATCCTTTGCAGTAAAAATTAATGAATAATATGAATATAGAGAAGTATCAGAAGATGCTTATTAACTCGTATAAAGTACAGTAAGCAGAACTAATAATTTGATATACATAATGCCCACAACAATGTCAATGGAAAGAACCACAAATTTTGAAAAAATAAGTGTTTCAAAATTAGGAAGAACAAGTGAGATTCAAAGGAAGTGATTTGAGATAGAATCCCTACCCCCACTATATGCATCTATAGAAGTGTTAATTCCATTAGCATAGTAGATTGTACATATTTCAGAATGTTTAATATAAACTAATTATATTGATTTTTCTTTCTTTTACCTAAAATGTTGTTATATAAGATGACTTTCTGAAAAGAGTGGAGAATAGATATTGGGAGAAATTATGATGCTATTAAAAACAAAATTACTTACAAAAAGTAAAGAAAATGAAATCAACCAACCTCTGAATAAGGATGAGGGTCCTAGGTCAAAAGACTAAACACATGGGGTTGATTATTTGGCATTCTATGGCAGATGAATTTTGCCGTATCGACATGGAGTCCTTAAGTATGTTACCAAGAGACAAATAGTCGAGGTCTACTCAAATGCAAAAATGAACATTGATTAACTAGCATTTTACTTATACAAAGTGAAAATTCTCATATTAATTGCAATACTAACATAGATATAGAACCTTATGTGATCACCTATTCCAATTCTACTTCTACGTTTATGAACTATGAAATTATTTTATCAGATCCCATTTAATAATTTCCTCTTTTTTATGAATTCAGACCCAGTTCATTATTGTCCCCTTGATATTCATTCCCTCCATTCTTCATTTCTTTCCTAGTTTTTACTACAGCAATATTAACTACACTTCCCTCTTCTCTATTTCCCTTGATAAACAAGTTCAACTTTACTCTGTTCTCTAAAATTGAGGCCCCTATTCTTGTAGCCTATCAAGTCAATTTAAGTCACGTTAATACACATTTATTAAGGACCTGTTATATTATATTCCAGACACTATGCTAAGTACTGTGGATGCAAAGAAAAGAAAAACATAGTCCTTGCTTTCAAGGAAAAGACAGTCTAATCACTAATCATGCCTTGGCACTGCATGCTGCTAAGAGAGCTAATGAAAAAGAAAATGTTCTGATTGGGCTCATAAATTTATGTTACACAATTTCAACTGTACTCTTATTGAAGCAAAACAATTCTGCCTACACATTCGTAATGAATTCAGTATCCCATTCACCACAGAGACTTTTCCAAACCTTTTCATCACTTTTTAATTCTCCAATAGTCTTTTCACTTTCACTATCTTGTACATTGTTGAACAAAAAAAAATTAAAGTTATGAAATGAGATCTACCATCCATTTCACTCTGGTTTATCTCATAGCACTCAGAGGTCTCACTCCACTATATTTCCTTTTACACCTGTCTCACTGGTATAAAGGGCCCCTTCAGCTCAAGCCAACACCTCTAAGCACTTTCTCCTTTTAGAACTTTTAGAACATATACTGCCCAAACTTACTCACATTCATGACCAAAGTCCAGCTCTCTTAGTCATTCAAATCATGGTTTTACCATCCTGCTGCTTTTCTCATCTGGGTAATAAAATATAATCTTTCTTCCCCATCCCCTGTGTAAGATTAAAATTAATATCCAATAATGCCAAGTATTATAATTTATAAGATTTATTAATAATCACTTGAAGTAAAAGAAATGAAAAAGAACAAAAGTGAAAACCTGAGTAAAGAAAAGTTTTCCTAACCACATCTGTTGGAAAAGAACAAGAGGTGGGGTCACACACAAACTTTATCTCCAGAACATGAGGACATAATGTGAGAAGGAAATTGGGATGCTGGGATTTAGAGTTCTGGGGAGCAAATTCTAATTATACAATCTTCACTGTGATTATATTGGAAAACAAGCATGTAGAAATCTCCCAGATTTACATGCCTAGATTCTCCATTAAATCAGTACACATAACCAACTTATATCTCTAAAGATCTTTAACTAGAGGTGCATACAATATTGCAGTCTCTAAGGAGAAATTACAATAATTTGAGGATAAGAGGGAAATAAAACAAAAAGAAAATAAAAACAATGTTAGGTGCAATGACAAAAAGCCAATTAGGGAGCAGTCCCCTTTGGCATAAGAGTTTACATTCGAGTAAATGTGTTTGACCACTCCCCACCCCCAATTCAAATCATCACATCCCAAAATTGATTTTTGATCTTTTGGTGTAGTGTGTGGACTCTGTAGGCATCTTCATGGTGCATTCTCCAAATAGTTCACTTTCTTGATTTGAGGAGGTAGCAAGTTTCCTGACCTAAAATTACTCTCAAAAGAATTTAAATACTGCATTATAGGATAATACAATCCCCCCTGAAGAAGATGTTGACCAACACATGGATCACCCAGGGCTACATGGCTGAGTTATGTGATATATAAATCAATTGTTGAAAATAAAATTAAAAAAAACAAATAAAAGAGAAAAAAATTCTGGATGAAATATAAAATATCAATGACTCATGTGTAAAAATTCTAAAGTAAGGAAGAAATAAGCCCATAACAGGTCTTTGAATCAGGGCCTGATTAAAGTGATTTATGTCCCAAAAGCCTCTAGTAGCAATTATGAACTTACCCAATTAGCATCCAGTACTACATAAAATTGCCACACTCTGAAAGAGAGATAAAAGGGACTAGATTTTGAAGCACAAGGGAAATATAATTTCCTGATCTGATTTTTACCTTTGCTCACAGGGATAAGGAAGCCAAAATGGCAGCCAAATAGGTACCTGGGAAAAGTCTATATCTGGCATGAGGGAATCCTGCATCTGATTTTGCAAATAGCAGCTTCCTTAAAACACCAAATAAGTTCAAGTCCCCTGTCTTGGCAAGAATCTCATCAATCCCACTGGGATTAGTTGGTCTCCTTTACCTTGTGCTTGTATGGACTATGCAAGTTAACTTTGTGCTCCTTGGCACTGTTCATTGGCTCTTTTGTGATCCCTTTTCCTGGAATCAGACAAAATCATTAATTTAAGTCCCATAATATTTAACAACCAATGGTTTCCATAGTCTAAAACTTTTGGGTATGCATTGGCATTAGAACTAAAGGACATTTTAAACGTAGCCTAGTGCAAAATCAAAAAATACATTAATACTCATAACATGTGGTTCAAGTACAAAAAAATGGGAGAAAAAAGAAAACTCAAATACTCTATTTAAAGTAGTATTTTCTCCAGACCAGGTATAGGAGAGTACAAATAAAGACAATGGAACAGAATATATAGCTAATAGCCAAAACAGAGTAATAGAAAGTGGCATAGTATAGCAGAATATTATAGGTAAATTAATATATAAACTTAAAAAACAAAATTAAATATTAAAACAAAACAACCAGCAAATATAATAAGCATAATAGTATATAGTCATTCATTATCTATAGAAGATGCTCTCTTTACATGTGAGCAATAAATCCAAGAATCCTTTTCTCCAATTTTTATAGCTGTTGGAGTGGTTAACAGGATTTGAAATGGACCTTCCTGGGCAGGCTGATTTGTCCCAATGCACTGGAAGTTCTCTATGTACACCTTGTCACCTGGGTAGAAGTCATAGAGGGAAAAGTCTATAGATCTTGCTTGTATGGCAGCTCCAGATACATGGAGTTCTAATCTGATTTACAAATTCCCTATATATGTGGCAATATAAGTATCTTCACCTGGTAATTATGTGTATGCAGGAGAGAAAGGCTTAGACTACATAGGGGGATGCTCAAAAAGCATTTCAAATAGTGAGATGTGTTGATCTCCCCTGGGCCTGCTATGAAGATAAAATAGGGCCATAGGGAGAATTTCGGGTCATTTCAAATGAGTCTCAGTGCACAATTTGCCAATCATAGTTTTAAGATCTTCATTCATTCTCTCAACTTGGCCTGAGCTCTGGGAATGGCATGGTACTTGGAATTTGGGAGTTATCCCTAAACAAGAATAAATCTGAGACAAAACCTAATCAGTAAAATCAGTTCCCCTGTCCAAATGTTCTATCAGGACAATACACTTGACCTACCACAGGAATGGAAGGAAGTGGACCACCTTTTGTTTTGATTTGAACAGGAAGAGCTGATTTAAGTAGACCAACATTGGAAGATGATGTGGCCCAGAGAGACTCGGGTAAATCAGCTGGGATTTCAAAAGAGGGAGGCTCCTTCATCTCCTGAATGTCTGAAAGAAGTACAGGGAGCAAATTTAAGGACTCTGCAGGCAATTCTAGTGACATAGAGCCATCTGGAGAGCAAGTTATTATGTCTCTAAACTTGTATAAAAGATCTCTCCTTAGCAAATATATGGGGGAGCTAGGCATTAGAAGGAAAGAATGTTCTACTGAAAGGAGTACCATAGATACCATTCAAGTGGAAAGCTTTGGAACCTTTAGGTGTGGCCTTAAAATCCCTACTACATTTAGTCAGCCAATGGAATCACAATCAGAATCAGGTGTACTCATCAATATTGACCTGGAGGCTCCAGTATCCAGGAGACAATCATAATACATATTTCCAACTTTCAGGGTTGCATGAGGTCCATCACTATGGGGAGGATGGATAGGGATAACTGGCATTAAAATGTCAGAGTCTGGGAAATCAAAGGTTTCACCCTCTGATTCCAGCATCCCTACCACCCCCACACACCTTCATAATGATCCTAGTAATTTCTCTTGGATTCCCCCACTGTGAGGGGGATTCTCACCTTGATTATAGCATGGATGAGCCCCTCTTTGGATATATTGTTGTTGGCATTTTGGTGTGAGTTATCGTTCACCTTATTTAGATTATTATTTCTATAATTGTTATTATCTCTAAAGTTATAATTTCTAATCACCTGATTTCATTTCTTACAGTTCATCATTATGTGACCCCTTCTTGCACAGAAGTGACATGTAAATGATTGTTTTTTGGATTCTACATAGGGGCAATGGATACTGCTTGACTTGCTTTTTCTTTGTCAAATCTTTCAGTTAAAGTTTTTATTTCCTTCCTTAATGTCTCTTCTAATTCATTGGTCTCATCATTTTTCTGTTCATGGCCTTTAGATACATAAACCATGACTCTCCTCAATTCCTCCATATTAGGTAATTTTGGGGAGTTTGTCTTAAAATAATCTTTGACCACTTTGCAACAGTTATTTACAAACTGTCTACTAATTTGCCTAACATCTCTCTTTGCAGAGATCTAGATCTATGTATCTATCTCCCAGCTCAACAAGTCTATCCATGAACTGGGAGGGAGTTTCCTTCTCTGATTGCTTAAGACTTTCAAACTTGGTCCATGTACCGGTCCTATCAGAACAATCTCTCATTGCTTTTACTAATGCCTTTCTAGCCTGTCATAGTTGTAAATAATCTTCATCATTAACATCCCATCTTGCTCTGACCAGTGAACCTCATTCTTTCCTCAGGCATTATTAACAAGAGAAACAATTTTATTTTTCTCTCTTTCTGTCAAAAAGACTTGGAGCAAAATTTCAAAACCTTGATATGCAGGGTCATATGTACAAATAATGTTGTCAAGCTTCTTAATAATTACAATAGGCTTATCTTCAAAAGAAGTGATATTTTGCTTGAATCTCTTAATATCTTGGGGGGGGGGGGTTTAAAGGTGTGTGATGCCTTAGGGAAACAATATCTCTATCCTTATTTAAGGTGGGCACTTCCCTTAAGGAGAAAGGAATTTTAACTGAATTATTTGTGGTTTTTGTCTCTTGACTGGATGTCTGTGTTGCTATAGAGTGAGTAAGGGGAGGGAGAGAGGGAGGAGCAGGTGAGTTGAGAGGGAGGGGTTGTTCTTGGGAAAGGGAGGCAGGACAAGAGAAAAAGGAGTGGGGAGAAGGGACAGAGGAGGGTGGGGCTGCTAGGAACTGCACAAGAGGAAAGAGGAAGTATTTAACCTGAGAGTGGATAGGGACAGATCTTCCTTTTGCATCTTGAGATGACTTAATTTCTTTCAAAATTGTCCATTTGGGTCTGTGAGTTAAGCAGGCTAACTTTCTGGGGTTTTTTTTATTCTTGAGGAAAAATAAATGAAGTGGGAAATATCCAATGAAGGTAAACACTCCCAGAAATAGAATTAAATAGAACCAGTCTGAACACCTAAGCTTTTCTAACTCAGTAAAATTCTCTGGGAACAAAACTGTTTTAATCATACTTTGTAACGTCAGTACTCCTCAGATAAACTCTATGGATTTTGATTACAGGGAAAACAAAAGACACTTACTTGAAGGTAAAATAAACAACCTCAGGAGTTACCTAAATTTTTTTGAAGAATATTCTTCCTTCCCCTCCCTCAGGGGCAAAAATGCTAGGAAGAACAAATGGGTATTTGAATAGAGAATACAGGCTCCACAGGCTCAGGTTTGGGTAAGGAAACCCTAGAGACTAATTACCAAAATTCTGTCTTCAAATCCACTGATCTGTTACCTTCCCCCCCATTTTGCTGAGTTTTAGGGTGTAGAAGGTGGCATAGGAGACCCCTAGATGGGCTAACCCCTCAGGTTCCACCCTCTCAGCCAGGAGCATGAGATCAGCTTAAAAATACATTTGGAATTTAGGAGTGGGGAGAGGTGGGCAGTGTGTAAGGGGCTGCTCTCCCAATTCCACCCTGACAGGAAACCAGTGGTGTTGAATTCACATAGTTATTGGTTTTGGGGCTGTGAGAGGCAGATCCCCACCACTGGAAAAATTCCCTATCTTTACTCAATGACTATGTTAAAAGAAGATCAAGATTCTATCTTCTGTAATGACTCACTCACAATGTAAGATTTAAATTAATATCCAATAACTCCAAGTATTAGATTTTTTGAGATTTTTAAATAATTGAAGTAAAAGAAATAAAAAAGAACAAAAGTTAAAAACCTGAGTAAAGAAAAGTTTTCCCAGCCTCATCCACAGGAAAAGAGCAAGAGGTGGGGTCACATACAAAGTTTATCTTCAAAACATAAGGACATAACTTGAGGAGGAAAGTGGAATGCTAGGATTTAGAGTTCTGGGAAGCAAATTCTAATTATACACCACTACATGTCTTTGCTGTACTCTACCCTGGTCCCTTGTGCAAAAAGAAAGAAAGAAAGAAAGAAAGAAAGAAAGAAAGAAAAGAAAAGGAGTGGGGAAAGCAGTTTTTAACCAAAGATTATTTTTTAAATAGGCTAGTAGAAAGGCATAATTCTTCCCAGTATTTCAACTGAGAATAGTCAGAGCCAGTCATCCCATCACTGAGCTCTTCCATGAGACAAAAGGTCATGGCCAAATTACCTATTAGAAAGTATAGACAAAAGTCCTAATTAAAGAGTCAGAACTCTGTTATCTCTTCAATTTTGTCAAATAATAACTCCTATATGATAAAAAACCCAAATATTTTAAAGAACAGTGATCAAGCAGCCAAAACATTTGATTTTCTCTTCTATCTATTGATCCTATTACTTGAATTTTTAAGCTTTCTGTGACTCACTTTTCTCAATAGTAAAAAACAAAGAAAAAAACAGTAAAATAAGACAGGTAGACTAGAAGTCTTTATTTCTAAACTACTTTAAGTCTAATATTGGGCTTGTCATATCACTTTATTCACTGGTCACGTTTAAAGAATTCCAGATGAAATCAGAATAGAAATTATTTCAATTAATCATGATTTGAATTAAAAAATAAATATTACTCTGATAAGAGAAATGGAAATGAAATGTAAAGAGATCATTTAAAACTTCTTTGAAGCAACAATATACCGATCAACCTATCAAACCTATCAATTTGTTGGAAAGAAATCATCTTGAAATCTTAGAAATTTATAGTTTTGAAAAATCTTAAGGAATTTTGTAAATATTGCTCATTGCTAAAATGTTATTTACTACTCTAAAAATTTCTTTCTTGGCAAATAAAAGATGACCAAATAAAGTACTATTTCATCAAAGGAGAACTTGATTTATATATAATGAAAGTATTTCATAACTAGAAATTATTTAAGACCATTAACTTGTATTTATTATGTGCAAACAATATATCAGGATGATAAAGAAAGGGAACAAAGAAAGAAATCCCAAAATCAAAAAAAAAATCCAAACTATGCACACATATATATAATATGTGTCTGGGGAAAATGGATTAATTAAAATTAGGAACAATTTCAGAAAACCTCAATGTTAGATTTTATATTTGTTTGTTGTTGGTTTACATTTTTTTTTGAAGGAACTCAGATGGCTTTCCTGACAGTAATTTATCTTCTCAGCACTCTTGTAAAGTCCGTAGATTTCAAATATTTTCTTTTTTTCCTACAAGTAGAAACAATTATTTCAACTATTTCCTAAAGAAGGATCCTATCCAATCATTGTCCCTGAATTATTAAGGTTTATTTCAAACTTTAATATGAGAGAATGAGATCTATGCATGAGTGTGTGCAATCACTAAGATGGATGGGGAAGGCAATTGAAAAAATGACTAATGGAAAATGAAGCATCTTTGGAAATCCTTTCAAATGTAGGGGAAATTCACATTAAATACATTATATATAAATGAATATGAATTTCATCTCCAAGCCATTAACTCTCAGGCCTAGCTCCAACTTCCCCATAGGCAGAGAGCTTAGGAAGCTAATTAGTGAGCACACAAAAGCTTTAGTCCTAAAGGACATTGTGCATTTCATTACTTGCTCTGTGTTGATTATGAGAGGATAATGGTGAATGATAAAATTCATAAAAGCTGAAGAATCACTGAAAAGCAAGAGAAGTTTCAAAGTGACTGAATGTGAAGAAATACATATTATGTTCTTTTAGGTTATTTTGCTTTGACCCATCTCTTTCATATTATTATAAGAGAAAGCAACAACTAAATAGGGCTTTAAAAGAATGAAAATATGTAACAGGATTAAATGATGCAAAGGGTCCAAATAGAACCCAAGAGGGTTCTTATTAGCAGCTGTCTATTGGCTCTGAGCCTAATCACTCTAGCACATGGAACCATTAGGGAAGCCATGTCTCAGTAACCTAGGTAATAACATTAAGCCCAGTTCTTCTTCTCAAACACAGGATCTTGAAACACCTTGTATTGTTATTTTTAATAATTAAAGTTGCAATTTTAAGATTAATTATATTTCCCTTAAAATTCTTGTTTAAAGTATTAACTTTTTTACAAGGCACTACCTCTAATCTGTTTCTCTTATTTTCATTTAATTATGTGTTTGGAATACTAAAATTAATAACAACCAAAAATGTTAATTTATAGTGCATTTAATTCACAAACAGGAATATTACTCTGAATAGACATTTTGGGACTTTTGTTTCATCTTGCCCTGCTTACTTTCCAAATGACTATTCTTAACTATGGAACTTAAAAAACAACTTTCTCAGTCAAAATATTACACATAACTATTCAACTTTTATTAAATCTTCTTAGGATTTTGGTGTTTCAATGGATTTCTTACCTTATCTGAGTTCTAATGCCAACAATGAAAAAAACTTAACTATTCATGCACTGTCCTTGTATATGACTTCTTTTTCATGTCCTCCTGAAATTTTTCCACTGAAATTGTTAAGCTGAAAGTCATCCAATAGGTTTAGGTTACTAATAATTTCTTACAGAACTCTTAGCACTCTCAATAGAAACTGATAGAAAACTGGTCATCTCTCCTTCTCACTATTTTATTTGACCTGACTTCCTTTCCAGTCATCCCAAAATCAAAATTTTAATAATTGATTTTTCACATTTTGTGACCCATATTTTACCCTACCTACCACCTCTATTCCATCTCAAAGAAGACAAGTAATATGTTATAGGTTTACATGTATTATTATACAATACATATCTCCATGTTCATTGTGTTGTGAAGGAAGACACATCACTTACACCAGAAAAATTTCAAGTAGGAAGTAAAGGTAAGATTGCCATATTTCTGTTTACATTCAGACTCTATGAGCTCCTTAGATAGAAATAGAAGATTTTGTGTTTTAATATAGGTCTATGATTTGGGGAGAAATTTAGTGTCATTAAAACACCACAAATTTTCTCTGAAGAAACCCAGATCGTCTTTTCTTCCTTTTCAATTCTAAAATCAACTAATATTTTCCATGTGCATTTGATATGTCTGTCTAAAATGTACACATTGTTGGGGACCAGAATGTTGAGACTAAAGAATTTACTGTACCAAATCTAGGTAGATTCACACCACACATCACCTATGTCTTTATTTTATTATTTTCCTCTTTAACCTAATGAATTTAAAATTTATTTTTAATTGTTTATTTTCCCTATTACATGTAACAAGAAATTTTACTATGAAAAAGCCATATTGCCAGTTAATTACTAAACATTTCAAATTGAATGTCCTGAAGAAATTTCAAATTCAACATACCCAAAAAAGAATTATCCCCCCAGCCCCCAAACATACTCCTGGAGAGGTGGAGTCAAGATGGCACCAAAGAATCAGTGAAAGTTCAGTCTCTGAAAACCCTTCCTCACCAATTAAAAACAAAATGCTCCTAGGGGACTGAAAACCAAATCTAACAACAGGACAGAGCTAAGGAACCCTCTTGCTGGACTCAATTTAAAAAGTATGCCCCCCAAAACCCTGAATTCCAGAACAATTGGATTTAAGGGAAAGGAAGATTTGGTGAATTGTATTGTTTAATACTCCTCCCCCACCTACAGTACTGAGCCTCTAGGAGTGGCTGGAATCTCTGGGCAGGCAAGGGCACTAGTCTGGAGTGAATACTTGGGGGAAAAACTGTGCCAGTCTCAGGACTCTGAACACAGACAGCAGGGAGGCAGCCAGAGGAGAACCTCAAGGAAGGCAGTCCAATCACAGCTGAGACACTCCATATTGTCCCCCCTTCCTGAGGTTTTGGCCTCAGGTCACATCCAGCTCTGCAAGTTCAACTCCTCTGGGCTTAATCTTATCAAGCTTTCAAGAGGATAAGGAAGCTTATTCTCCAACATCCCTCCCCCACAGATTGCTCTGAGTGCCTTGCTAAACTAAAAGGGTGAAGGTTGACAGAAAAGCCCAAACCCATAGATCCAGCACATAATGATAGGAGCAAGACTACAAGAAAGGGATAAGAAGGGGGGAAAATGAGCAAACAACAGAAAAAGAAAAAAGGAATTACAATCGACAGCTTCTATCCAGGCAATGAACAAAGAGTAAATGTAACAGATGAAGATCAAGACACAAAGCAAAAACACAGAAACTCCAGCAAATTGGACACAGGCTTTGGATGAACTCAAAACATAATTCAAAACACAATTAAGAGAGGCTGAAGAAAACTGGGTAAAGAACTTAAAAATCAAGACAAGTCATCTGGAAACAGAGGCATTTTAATTAAAATGAAAAAAATAGTGTCTTGAAAGACAAAATTAATCAGCTTGAAAATGAGGCAAAGGAGATGAAAGATGAGGCAAAGAAGATGAAAGATGACCTCCCAAGAAAATTATACCAGCAGGAGAAGAATGACCAAAAAGCCAGGGAAGAAACTTAGTCTTTAAAAAACAGAATACAACAATTAGAAGCAAGTGACTTCACAAGGCAACAGGAAACCATAAAACAAAATCAAAAGAATAAAAATATTGAGGAAAATATGGAACACATCATACACAAAACAGAAGATTTAGAAAATCTTTCCAAGAGAGACAACTTAGAAATCATTGGTCTACTGGGAGACCATGACAAAAGAAAAACCCTTGACATCATCCTAAGGGAAATTAACCAAGAAAACAGCCCCAACATTCTAGAACAAGAGGGAAAAATAGAGATTGAAAAAATCCACAGACAGCACCAAGGAATGTTACAGCCAAATTCAAGAACTACCAGACCAATGAAAAAACATTAAAAGCTGCTAAGAAGATGTCATTCAGGTATCATGGAACTACAGTGAGGATAACACAGGATCTGGCTGCATCTACATTGAAGGACTGAAAGGCATGGAATAGGATATTCCAGGAAGCAAGGGAACTAGGTCTACAACCAAGAATTAAGTACCCAGCAAAACTGACTATATCCTTATATGGGAAAGTACAATCATTTAATAAAATAGAAGAATTCCAAGAATTTGTAAAGAAAAGACTAGACCTGAACAGAAAATTTGATGCCCAAACACAGAAATCAAGAGAATCATCAAAAATAAATTAAGAAAGGGGGAAAACAAACAAAAGACCCGAAAAACATGGAACCCAATAAGATAAAATGATATCTATCCCTACAAGAAAAGAGGATATTGGTAACTCTTAAAAATTATTATTATCACCTGGGTAGCTAGAAGAATTATACTTAGAAAGAACCGTGATGAACTGTATAGGATGAAATGCCAAGGCATAAATATGTATATAGATATATGTATGCATAAATATATATATATATATATATATATATACACACACACACACAACTAGAGTTTTTTTTAAAAAGACGTTAATACTAAAGAAAATGAGAAAAAGAAACAAAATGGGGTATATTTATAATCAAAAAGAAGCGCATGGCAGGAGGAGGGGAGAACATCAATATACTGGAAGGGTAAAAAGGTTGGAGATAGGAAATACTCAACTCTTTATGTGCATTGAAATTGAGTTGAAGAGGGAAGAACAATCAATTATGTTGGGGCAGAGAATTGGTTTGCGCCCTATAGGAAAGTAGAAGGGTAACAAATGGACTGGTGGGAAAGGAAGCAATATAGGGAGGTGAGGGCGGGTAGTAGTTTAAAAAGACTGTAAAGAAAATAAGAGGAGAATAAGAAGGGGGGTAGAAAGGGAAGTAAAATAAGTGTGGGAACTAGGAGGACTGATTAAAAACAAAACACTGTTGTAGAAGCAAATAGTTAAAGAAGAAAGGGCAGGACTAGGAGTGGAAATCAAAATGCTGGGAAATACACAAATGGTAATCATAACTTTGAATGTGAATGGAATGAACTCACCCATAAAACAAAAGCAAATAACAGAGGAGAATAGAAACCAAAACCCTAACCATATACTGTCTATAAGAAGCACACACGAAAAAGGTAGATACACATAGGATCAAAGTAAGAGGATGGAGCCAAATCTATTGGACATCAACTGATAAAAAAGAAGGCAGAAGTTGCAATAATGATCTCTGACAAATCCAAAGTAAAAATAGAGATAGTTAAAGGAGATAGGGAAGCTAATTACATCCTGATAAAAGGCAATATAGACAATGAGGAAATATCAGTACTCAACATGTATACATCAAATGGAATAGCATCAAATTTCTAAAGGAGAAATTAGTGGAGTTCAAGGATCCAATAGATAGTAAAACTATACTAGTGGGAAACCTGAACCTTCCTCTATCTGAACTAGATAAATCAAACCAAAAAATAAATAAGAAAGAGGTAAGAGAAGTAAATGAAATCTTAGAAAAATTAGAGTTAGTAGATATGTGGAGAAAAATAAACAGGGACAAAAAGAGTACACCTCCCTTTCAGCAGCACATGGTACATTCAGAAAGATTGACCATGTACTAGGGCACAAAAAAGTTGCAAAGAAATGCAAAAGAGCAGAAGTAATAAATACATATTTCTTTTCATACCAAAATACAATGAAAATAATAATTAATCAGGGTACATGGAAAAGTAAATAAAAATTAACTGGAAATTAAACAATACAATTCTCCAAATCAGTTAGTTAAAGAACAAATCATAGAAACAATTAAAAATTTCATTGACGAAAATGACAATGATGAGACATCCTTTCAAAATCTATGGGATGCAGCCAAAGCAGTACTCAGGAGGAAATTTATATCCTTGAATTCATATAATAACAAATCAGGGAGGGCAGAAGTCAAAGAACTGAACATACAAATTAAAAAAAAAACTAGAAAGTGAACAAATTAAAAATCCTCAACTGAAAACTAAATTAGAGATCCTAAAATCAAAGGAGAAATTAATAAAAGTGAAAGTCAAAGAACTATTGATTTAATAAATAAGATAAGAAGCTGGTACTTTGAAAAAAACAAATCAAATAGACAAAATACTGGTCAATCTAATTTAAATAAAGGAAAAAAGAAAACCAAATTGACAGTATCCAAGATTAAAAGGGAGACCTCACCTCTACTAAAGAGGAAATTAAGGCAATCATTAAAAATTATTAT
Source organism: Monodelphis domestica (assembly GCF_027887165.1). NCBI lineage: Eukaryota > Metazoa > Chordata > Mammalia > Didelphimorphia > Didelphidae > Monodelphis > Monodelphis domestica. The sequence continues at coordinate 447,936,417 of NC_077228.1, read as the reverse complement.
GCCCAATTATATGGCAATAAATATGGCAATCTATGTGGTATCCATTAATATTTAGAAACATATGAATTACCTAGATTAACAGAGGAATAAATAGAAGAACTAAACAACCCCATATATGAAAAAGAAATTGAACAAGCCATCAAAGAACTCCCTAAGAAAAATCCCAAGGACCAGATGTATTCACGTATGAATTCTATCAAACATTCAAAGAACTAATCCCAATATTATACAAACTATTTGACAGAATAAACAAAGAAGGAGTTCTACCAAATTCCTTTTATGACACAAATATGGTACTGATTCCAAAGCCTGGAAGGTCAGTAACAGAGAATGAAAACTAAAGACCAGTCACCTTAATGAACATAGGTGCAAAAATCTTAAATAGAATACTAGCAAAAAGACTCCAGCAAGTTATCAAGGGTTATTCATGATGAACAGGTGGTATTCATTCCAGGAATGCAAAGATGGTACAATATTAGGAAAACTATCCTCATAACTGACCATATCAAGAAGCAAACTGACAAAAACCACTTGATTATTTCAATAGATGCAGATAAAACCTTTGATAAAATACAACACTTGTTCCTATTGAAAACACTAGAAAGCATAGGAATAGAAGGGCCTTTCCTAAAACAAAGGAAAGAAAGGAAAATTTCCTCCCATCCTCCCTTTATTATTTCAGACAATCTAGTATTTATGTTGTAGCTTTATTTTAAGGTTCATTGGAGAAGATTTTTCAGAGAGATTGGGCTTTCCTTCCTCTACTCTGCCATCTTGGCTCCACCTCCTATTTGATTATTTATATGTCTTTGAAGGAAATCCATCCAACCTCCCAAGCTAAATTCAACAAAACCCTTTTTATAACGAGTGTATATGTTATTTAAGAATTAAAGATAATACTTCAGTTTTTATGCATTTGAGTCATATGTTGATTTCTTTGTTGTCTAGTACTTTCCTAAGAAAATTTAAGGCCTTAGGATACCTTTCCTTTGAGATTGCTTCTCACTCACATGTATATATCATGGTTGTTTCTTATTATATGCATATTCTCACCCATTTAAATATAAGCTTCTTGAAGGAAAGGACCATGTTTTCACTTTTCTTTGTATCACCTGTATTTATCACAGTGCCTAGTATATAGTACTTGGTAAATGATGGTGACTGACTTAAAGGGAGCTACATGTATATGTTAATATAACTGGTAGGCATGAGCAAAAACCTTTATCTGGTTTGAGAACTCTAAGGTAAGAGTGTAAGGAAACTTATATACCTAAAAGTGCATATGAAAACAAAAGGGAAAACATTGTGGTAAACAGTAGCAGAAAATGAGTCTTTATTCATAAACTTTCTCATTTCACTACAGAAATATAGAAGAAAGGGTTCTAACAATAAAATAATTAAATGCCATTATTCAATAATAAAGAAAAATCAAGAATGCATCTCCCGTTGTTAAACTAATTTCTTTTTCAAATGAAAAAACAAAATTTGTAATCCAGTCATGAGGTTAGTGAACCTGATCCATTTGAAATTAGCTGCATTAAAGCACATTAGGGAGCCATGGCAACATTCCAAATGTATATACATCAATACAATTTATCATTAATCACTCCAAAACACTAAAAAATCAGTCACTTTGTGGTAGGTTAGGCTGGTGTAGCCTCATGGGACACAGCAAATACTGTTAGCTACACTTCCATTGATAATTCCTATCTTTGCCTTTGCTATGCTCATTTTGATTTGTGTAGAAATAGGAAGAAGAAAAAGGCAGGAATCTCAGAGTGTATTAGATCTATTTGTTTTTCTCTCCTGGATTGGTGCCATAATTCCCAATCATTCTGGGACATTCATGTAGAACAGGATAAGTATAGCAATGGATTCTGTAAATGTTATCCTTTCCTGAATTCATACTGAATTCAAGACCTTACGTATTATTTAGGAAGAGTTATAATATTGAAACTAATATTATTATAAAGATGAGTGTTTGAACAAACATGCTCATTAAAGATTCTTATCAATTATATCAGTAATGATTAAGTGCACAGGACTATTAGGATCATTAATCTTAAAAAAAACAGTAAACCTAGGCCAGATTTTTATTAGATTTTTTATTATATTCTCTACTCATGGGACACAACTTAATTTTTCAACAATTTGAGATTAGAGCATGACTACAAATATCCCTCATTTAACTTCAATGTAATCTTCCCAGTTCTCTTCTTCATATGTCCTAAGGTGTTCTACTATATTGTTTAGATATATTAAATAACCCCACCACAGAATTGAAAACATTTAACTTATATTATAACCAATGTAAATATAAGGTTATTAATAGGGTACTGTAGTTAACTAATCCCATCCCCTTTCTTTTTGAAAGTGAAAAGTTAAAATAGTATCTAGCTTCATGTGGAACCACATTGTAAACATCTGGAAACAGAGATCTGTGCCACCAGGGTGGAGGCTTACCCAGAGCCCATGTGGATGAAATACTATTGGTGGGACTAGGGGAGGTTACAGAAGTAGAAATAGCTTCATGAGCTCTCAAGCCAGGAACCATAAGGAGATCTTGAAATGCACAGAAAGAAATTACAAGGGACCACCATGTTAGAATAGGATGGAGGTTCACATACTGATTCCACTGGGTGACTGCACTGTCACTTCTGGGGCATATTTCAAATGGTCCAGAAATGTCAGAAAGGGGTATTTGCATTCAAAAGGGAATAGAAGAATGAGAAAGGTGGCTCAGTGGATAGAAAACCAGGCCTGGAGATTAGAAGACCTGGTTTCAAATCTGGCTTCAGATACTTCCTAGATGTGTGATCTTGGGCAAGCCACTTAATCCCAATTGCTAGTCTTTTTGCCTTCTGGCTTTAGAACTTGTATTTAGTATGAATTCTGAGAGAAAAGGTAGAGATTAAAAAAGAAAGAGGTAGTGGAAGCACTGAAGGATAGTTTGGTTTCTGGTCTTAATGGAATAGGGACCCTAAAAAAAATAGTGTTGTTTCTGGTGCCAGATCAGGTATCCTTCCTGAGTAAGAACCAGAATGAAGGCCAATAGAGCGATGATCACACATCTCACCAAATGAAACAACATTGTGAGTAATGAGCACTTCCAAACTACTAAAATTAGCTCTAAAAGAGTAAGGTGAAAAAACCTGAAGTTTAATAAAATCCTCCACACCTCCCACATGGGGGATAGAGACCATTAACATAAAGTTCAAAATCAAGCAATTGAGTGGAGATATGTTCAAATGACAAAAATGAATCTGATCATAAAAAGCCAGCAAGATGACCTAGATGATCAAGAGAAAAACTGAGAAGATATTAAAGTCAAAGCAGCTATAAACAAAATCTCATGGGGAAAAAGTGTGAATTGGACAAAAGTCAAATAAGAATTCCTGGAAGTGTTAAAAATGATTTCTAACATCTAATAAGAGTTCTAGAGAAAAAATAGGCAAAGAAATGAAAGAAAAGTAAGGAAATCATAAAAAGATTAACATCTTTGTAAATGGGACACAAAAAATACTGAAGAAAGTAATAATTTTAAAAAAATTGACCAAATGGAAAAAGAGGTTCAAAAACTCTCTGAAAAAAATAATATCTTACAAATTAGAATTGGGCAAGATGAAGCTAATAATTTCATAAGACATCAAGAAAAACAAAGTCCAAAGAACAACCAAAAAAAAGAAAACATTAAATAACTCTGGGAAAGCAATTCTTAAAAATAGCACAAAAAGTTTTAATTTGAGAATTATTGGATTACCTTAATGCCAGGATCAAAAAAAAATAGACTAGACATTATATTCCAAGGAATTATCAAGCAAAATTGTCTCAGTATTTTAGGACCATAGGGTAAAATAGAAATTGAAAGAATTCATCAATGACAACCTGAAGGAAATCCCAAAATAAAAACTCCTAAGCATATTCTAACCACATTCCATAAAGAAGTCAGTGGTCAGAAGCATATTATATTTCAGAGCAGGTAGATGAGAAAAAGAAAGAGGAGTAAACAGAATAAAATAGAATGAAGGGAAATTTATACTTAGTAGCCATATTTGTAAATGTGAATGGGATGAATTTGCCCACAAAACTGAAAAGAGAGAGCAGAATGGATTAGGAACCAGGATCCAACAATTTGATTTTTACAAGAAACACAGTTGAAACAGAGAAACACATGCAGAGTTAAAATCAGGGACTGGAGCAGAATTTAAGATAGGGGTATCAGTCATGATCTCAGACAAAGCAAAAGCAAAATGAATCTAATTAAAAAGGATAATCAGGAAAACTTCAACTTACTAAAAACACCATAGAAAATAAAATAAAGTTAATATACTAATATTAAACATGTATGTCCCAAATGGAAAAAAAAATCAAAATTACTAAAGGAAAAATGAAACAATTTAACAAAGGAAATAACCAAATCTGTACTAGTAAGAGACCTCAACTTTTCCCTCTCAGAGTTAGATAAATCTAGTGGTAAAATACATAAAAAAGACATTCAGGAAATGAATATAAATTTAGAAAAAATTAGATATGTTTGGCCTTTGGAGAAAAATGAACAAATATATTTATACAGCTCTTTTTGTGGTGGCAAAGAATTAGAAATACAGGGGATTCATATCATTTGGGCAATAACTTCACAAATTATGCTATATAATTATGATAGAAAACTGTTGTACTATAATTAATGATAACCAAGACTGTTTCAGAAAAACCTGGGAATATTATATGAATTCATTCAAAAAAGAAGTAAACAAAATCAAGAAAATAGTGTGCATCAAGTAGCAATATAGTAAAAATGATCAACTGTGAAAGATAAATTTATTCTGATTATGGCAGTGATTCAAAACAATTCCAAAGGACTCATGATATAAAATGTCATCCACCTACAGAGAGAGAACTGAACTATATTAAATATTGAAACATAAGTTTAAAAAACTTCCTTTCCTTTTGTTATCTTGTTTGTGTATTTTTTTACAATATTGCTAACATAGAAATATGTTTTATGTGACTTCATATGTTTAATCAGTATCAAATTGCTTGTCTTCTTGAGGAGGGGCATGGGCTGGTAGGCAGAGAGAGAATTTCAAATTGAAACTTTTATCATACTAATATAAAAACTTTTCATTTTGAAATATTTAATGAAATAAAAACAATAAAACTTTTAAGATATGCAAAGATTAAAATTTTTATCCCATTATTAAGGGTTACATAACGTAAAATTCTTTAGGTATAAAAATGATTACAAGTTGAAAAAAATACATGTTTTAAAAATCTACCCTTTCAGAATAATAAAATATGATGAATCTTTTATTTTTCCTCCTATCCAGGATAACCTTGGTTTATATATTAAAGAAAGGAGTTTTTTATCACTCAAACATATCACTTGACCTTTGACCAAAAAAATGTGAAATCTACAATGTTTCTTTAACCTCAATATCACAAACATTTATTGATTAATTTAGTTAAGAGTACTGAGTTACATTGGTGTAATAAAGCATCAATCAGCATAGGTGCTTAATGGCCTCCTATTCAAAAAACAAAATTGGAGGAACTCCAAGATGGTAGTAACATTACATGTTATGAAATCCAAAGAGTTTATTTGGTTCAATTAAAATTGTGTCAATATCAGTAGAGCTTCAAAGAATGTAATACTCCACCCTAATCATTTTCTTTTCTTTTCTATACTGGTTATTCAAAGTCATGGAATCTCAATTTTTCCAACACACTCACTCTCCCCACACTTATAACTGGAGTTATTAGTTACTTCTTTCCCTCCAAATTGGCACAATTTCCCCAAAACTTCCTTTTTTCATTATCTCCTAATTCATTTCAGTCTCTAATGAGGAGAGGCCATTGGACACTTGATCTTCTCTTTCCCTCCTTTTCCAGAAGATAGTTTCCACAATCATGTCCATATTCTTTGTTTTTTTTGAGTCAATTTATGACATTTTCCCAAGGTTACAAGAATCATGTTCATTCCCTCGCCTCCCCCACACCCTCCTGTACCCAATATGCAATTCCACTGGGTTTTGCATGTGTCCTTGATCAAAACCTATTTCCATGTTGTTGGTGTTTTCACTAGAGTGATCATTTTGAGTCTACATCTCCAATCATATCCCTCTTGACCCATGTGATCAAGCAGTTGTTTTTCTTCTGTGTTTCTACTCCCACAGTTCTTCCTCTGAATGTGGATAGTGTTCTTTCTCATACATTTGTCAGAATTGTCCTGGATTATTGCATTGCTACTAATGGATAAGTCCATTACAATCGATTGTGCCATGTTACAGACAAAAGAGTGGTTGCCATAAACTGTGACCACAAAAATATGGATTCAAGACTTTGAATTGCCAAAAGCATAAAGATAATTTTTAGTGTCTTGATTTAAATAAAAAATAAGTGGTCACCATGGGAAAAAATTCCCAAATATGAAATACCCAAGTAAGCTGGGTTTTATGGAGATTTTAATTAATACAAATTAAAGAATTAAAGAAAGTGAGACAGAGAGAGAGAGAGAGAGAGAGAGAGAGAAAGAGAGAGAGAGAGAGAGTAAGAGGAAGTAGGGCCTAGGCCAATGACCTAGGCCTTTCTCATTAAGAGAGAAAACTAAGTCAGTCTTTAATCACTCACCACAAGATCCTTCCAAGCAAAACTCTAGTGTTCAGAGAGACCCTCCAGTTCAGCTCCTGAGCTCAACTAAGTTCAGCCACCGAGAGACCTCCAATTCAGCTTCCTAAGCTGAACTAAGTCCAGTGGCCTCTGACCTCCTTTTTAAGAGAATTTTCTCCGATGTCACCTCCCCTAAATTTTCACATCTACCAATCACAGTAGACATTTTCCAAAGGACTGACCATTCTTAATTCACATCTTGTTATCACCTTCTCTGGGTAGGCTAAAACTTCTGAGTATTTCACACCTCTTTGCTAAGGTTTTCCCTTGCAAGTTGCCTGACCTTTTAGTGATTAATTTGACCTTCATAAGTACTTAGCACCCTTTTGTATTAGATCTAAAAATAGACCTAGCTTAAGGGCTTTTGTCCTCACTATAAATATGAGTTAAGTACCTTCATTGTTCACTAAGGAGTTTAACAACTTCATCTTCCCCTTAAGGTATGCCTAAATATGGGTGGAGTAAGGATAAAGTTCCCAATACATTCCTGATCAAGTACCTGCATTGTTTAAATGGGGAATAGCCTTAACCAAATGTTCTAAGGTAGAATCTGAGAAATTTTAAGATTCACAGCCACAGTGTATCAGTCTCTATATACAATGTTCTCTTGGTTCTGCTCTTTTCACTCTGCATCAATTCCTGGAGGTCATTACAGTTCCCATGTGTGAAGATTAAATATAACTGTCCCCTGATTATAACAATAAAATTAATTAACTCTCCCCTGATCATGAAGATTAAATTGTAATCCCTGACTATTTTTAGAACACCCTATGGAGATCTGCCCATTTTTAGATATAAGCACCAAAAGTGTAAACATCCCACTTAATCATTGAATGGGAGGTCTGTGACCCACATGGTGCAATAGTGGGTGATGAATCAGAATTGACTGACTGCCTTCTGGGTAGTCCTAGATCAGAGCTTCAACTGTGATTGGTAGACATAAAATTAGGAGATGACAGGAAGTGATGCAAGAAAAAAATATCTTTATAAGGGAGTGACAGCTTCCTGGAGAAATTAAACTCGTCATGCTTTCCAGTTGAGGCTGGTGAAGAGGGGCAAAAGGATCTGCTGACTGGACCTGAGACCCTGTTCCTTAAGACTGACATGTGGAGAATGAAAAGCTGACTCTTAACTACTGGATATTCAGAAGAGACTAACCTCAGGATAGACCCTTCCTCTTAAGAGAGATTCCCTGCATCCCCAAGGCCTTGGCTAAAAGGGCTGAGACTCCTGCTGTTAAGAAATAACTATCCCTGCCCTGGGGCCTGGAATAAATTACTTAGTGTTTAGGCTAGATATCTTACCTTATCCTCTCTCTGATTTCTTATTTCACTCTTTCTACATATTGTAAATAAATTCTCTTTGGAATTAATTAAATTCTTGGCAACCACACTCTTAAATATATAGCCCAACCCTTTAAAAATTAACCCCTTTTCTGCCTTACACATGGAATTCCTCCAGTTTATTATTCCCTTGGGCAAAATAGTATTCTATCACCAACAGATACCACAATTTATTCAGCCATTAGCAAATTGAAGGGCATCCCCTCATTTTCCAATCTTTTGCCACCACAAAGAACTCAGCTATGAGTATTTTTTAACTTTAATTTTAATATTTTTTAATTTAAATTAATTTATTTAGTCAAATTAGAACACTATACCTTGGTTACAAGAATCATTATTTATTTCCCTCCTCTAACCCTACCCTGCCCTTAGCTGACGCACAATTTCACTGGGCATTACATGTGTCCTTGATCAAAGTCTATTTCCATGTTGTTGGTGTTTGCATTAGGATGTTCATTTAGAGTCTAAATCCCCAACCATATGCCCTTGACCCATGTATTCAAGCAGTTGTTTTTTCTTCTGTGTTTCTACTCCCACAAGTTTTTCCTCTGAATGTGGATAGTGTTTATTTCTCGTAGATCCCTCCAAGTTGGTCGGATCACTGCATTGCCACTAATGGAGAAGTCCATTACATTGGATTGTAGAAAAGTGTATAAGTATCTGTGAACAATGTTCTCTTGGTTCTGGGCCTTTTGATCTATATCAATTCCTGGAAGTTGTTCCAGTTCACATGGAATTCCATCACTTTATTATTCCTTTTAGCACAATAGTACTCCATCACCAACATATACCAAAATTTGTTCAGCCATTCCCCAATTGAAGGGCATCCCCTCATTTTCCAACTTTTTGCCACCACAAAGAGTGCAGCTATGAATATTCTTGTACAAGTCTTTTTCCTTATTATCTCTTTGGGGTACAAACCTAGCAGTGCTATGGCTGGATCAAAGGGCAGACACTCTTTTAGCACCCTTTGTGCATAATTCCAAATTGCCCTGCAGAATGGTTGGATTAATTCACAACTCCAACAGCAATGCATTAATATCCCGACTTTGCCACAACCCCTCCAGCATTCATTATTTTCCATTGCTGTCATTTTAGCCAATCTGCTAAGTGTGAGGTGATACCTCAGAGTTGTTTTGATTAGCATCTCTCTGATTATAAGAGATTTAGAACACTTTTTCATGTGCTTATTATTGTTTTGATTTCTTTAATTGAAAATTGCCTATTCATGTCCCTTTTCCATTTATCAATTGGGGAATGGCTTGATTTTTTGTGCAGTTGATTTAGCTCTCTATAAATTTGAGTAATTAGACCTTTGTCAGAGGTTTTTGTTATGAAGATTGTTTCCCAATTTGTTGATTCCCTTCTATTTCTGGTTGCATTGGGTTTTTTTTTTGTACAAAACCTTTTTAATTTAATGTAATCAAAATTATTTATTTTATATTTTGCAATTTTTTCAGACTCTATCTTGATGTTAAAATCTTTCCTTTCCCAAAGATCTGACAAGTATACTATTCTGTGTTCACCTAATTTACTTATAGTTTTCTTCTTTATTCTCTCTATCAAGAAATGTCCTGATGTTCCATGCTCCTAGTAGGAGTTTCTTTGTATTTTTTCTTTGATTTCGACCTCTTAAAGGGGATGACCCTCCAGCCGTGATGTGCTGACCAGGTTTTTGTAGGGCAGGCAATGTTTGGGACACCTTTTCTAGTCCCCTCCCTTGATTAGGGTGCTGTCCTAGAGAGGGCTGCTCAGTCACCCAGGATGCTGCCGAATGTCCCTGCTGCCCAGAGGGCTGAGCGACCACTGGTCCGTGGGCTGCCTACGTGCAGGATCGTGACTACAACATGGAACATCAGGACATTACTTGATAGAGAGAATACCCCAAGACCTGAGAGAAAAACAGCTCTAATCGGTAAAGAACTGGCACAATATAACATCGACATCGCAGCCTTAAGCGAAACACGTGTACCAGAAGAGGGATCACTCAGCGAACCCACCAGTGGATACACCTTCTTCTAGAAAGGTAGAGCCTCAAATGAAGGCAGAATCTATGGTGTTGGCCTGGCCATCAAGACCAGTTTGCTCAAACAGCTGCCAGACTTGCCTGTGGGCATCAGTGAGATGCTCATGAAGATCCGTTTGGCTCTCAGCAAAGACCGGTATGCCACAATCATCAGCTCATATGCCCCAACACTGACCAGCACAGAGGAGACCATCGAGCAGTTCTACTCTGACCTGAGTGCCGTCCTGCACTCAGTGCCCACAAATGACAAGCTGCTACTACTGGGAGACTTCAATGCCCGCGTTGGCCAGGACCATGAAAAATGGAAAGGAGTGCTCGGCAAACACGGCGTGGGCAAAATGAACAACAACGGCCTACTGCTACTCAGCAAATGCTCAGAGTTCAAACTCACCATCACGAACACTGTGTTCAGAATGGCGAACAAATATAAAACAACGTGGATGCACCCAATATCAAAACAGTGGCATCTCATTGACTACATCATTGTACGCCGGCGAGACATCCAGGATGTAAAGATGACCAGAGCAATGAGAGGAGCTGAATGCTGGACAGACCACCGATTGGTTAGAGAGACTCTTCAAATGCGCATTGCGCCTCACCATCCAAAACACGCCCAGACAGTTCTCACATTTTACAACAGGAGTCATCTTAGAGATCCATCTTATTTGCAAACATTCCAGTCTTGCCTGGACAACAAGCTGTCTGCCAAGGGACCACTCACTGGAAGCTCAACTGAGAAATGGAACCAGTTCAGAGACGCAGTGAAGGAAGCATCAAAGGCAGTCCTAGGCCCAAAACAACGCAACCACCAGGACTGGTTCCACGAGAAAGACACTGCTATTGAAGACCTATTGAGCAAGAAGAACAAAGCCTTTATGGAGTGGCAAGATAACCCAAACTCTGCTCCTAAAAAGGACAGATTCAAGTCTCTCCAAGCCACGGCACAGCGTGAGATCAGGAAGATGCAAGACCGATGGTAGGGGAAAAAGGCAGAAGAAATCCAGCGGTTTGCTGATATGAAAAACTACAAACAATTTTTCAGTGCCCTCAAGACTGTCTATGGGCCATCAAAACCTACCACCACTCCCTTGCTATCCTCTGATGGTGACACTCTCATGAAAGATAAAAAAGGCATCAGCAACAGGTGGAAAGAACACTTCAGTCAGCTTCTCAACCGACCCTCTTCAGTCGACCAAAGCGCCCTTGACCAGATCCCCCAAAACCACTCCATTGAACAACTTGACGTCCCTCCTTCAATAGAGGAAGTCCAAACAGCCATCAAACAAATGAGTGCAGGCAAGGCACCCGGTAAAGACGGGATCCCAACCTAGGTGTACAAGGCCTTAAATGGAAAAGTGCGCCAGGCATTCCACATAGTGCTGACCAGCATATGGGAAGAGGAAGACATGCCCCCAGAACTCAGAGATGCCTCCATCATAGCCCTATACAAGAACAAAGGCTCACGAGCAGCCTGTGACAACTACAGAGGCATCTCATTACTCTCCACTGCCGGAAAGATCCTCGCCTGTGTTATACTCAACAGACTCCTGTCATCTGTTTCAGAGCAGAACCTGCCTGAATCACAATGTGGCTTCCGACCAGATCGCAGCACCATCGACATGGTCTTCATGGTGAGGCAAATGCAGGAAAAATGCCTTGAGCAGAACCTGAGACTCTACATTGTCTTCATAGGCCTGACAAAGGCGTTCAACACAGTGAACAGGGATGCATTGTGGGTGATCCTCAGCAATCTCGGTTGCCCAGCAAAATTCGTCAAACTGATCCAGCTCTTTCATGTGGACATGACAGGGGAAGTCCTATCTGGTGGAGAGACTTCTGATGGCTTCAACATCTCCAATGGCTTGAAACAAGGCTGTGTCCTCGCTCCGGTACTATTCAACCTATTTTTCGCCCAAATATTACGACATGCTGTGATGGATCTAGACCTGGGCATCTACATCAAATAGCAACTGGATGGCTCACTGTTTGACCTTTGCCACTTGACTGCAATAACAAAGACAACAGAGAGACTCATCCTGGAAGCTCTCTTTGCAGATGACTGTGCTCTCATGGCCCACCAAGAAAATCATCTTCAAACCATTGTGGACAGGTTCTCCACCGCAACAAAACTGTTTGGCCTGACTATCAGCCTCAGCAAAACAAAGGTGCTGTTCCAACCTGCACCAGGGAGGCCAACGAACCAGCTGTGCATTACAATCGACGGCACGCAGCTTTCTAACATCAACACTTTCAAGTATCTGGGCAGCACCATCGCCAACGACGGGTCCCTAGACCACGAGATTAATGCTAGGATCCAAAAGGCCAGCCAGGCACTCGGGTGGCTGCGCTGCAAAGTCCTCCAACACAGAGGTGTAAGCACTGCGACGAAGCTCAAAGTGTACAACGCAGTGGTCCTCAGCTCGCTCCTGTATGGTTGTGAGACATGGACACTGCACCGGAAGCACATGAAGCAGCTGGAGCAATTCCACCAACGCTCCTTCCGGTCAATCATGAGGATCCGATGGCAGGACCGAATCACCAACCAGGAAGTCCTCGACAGAGCCAACTCCACCAGCATCGAAGTCCTGGTCCTCCAAACCTAGCTATGATGGTCTGGACACGTCATCCACATGGACCCACTGCAAATACCAAGACAGGTATTCTATGGTGAACTGTCAGCTGGACTCAGGAAACAAGGCTGACCAAAGAAAGGATTCAAGGATCAGCTAAAGTCCAACTTGAAGTGGGCTGGCATTACACCAAAGCAACTAGAACTCGCTGCCTCTGACAGAAGCAGCTGGCGAACCCACATTCACCATGCTGCCACCTTTGAAGATGAGCGACGTCGACGTCTTGCCGCTGCGCGTGAACGCCGACACCAGGCCACAACCGCACCTCCCGTAACAACTGGCGTCCCATGCCCCATGTGCCACAGGCTTTGTGCCTCAGCCTTTGGACTCCAAAGCCACATGAGGGTACACCGTAGATGAAACTGCACAAAGACAATAGTCATTCTCGATCACCGAGAGACTAATATATATATATATTTCTTCTTTATATTCAAGTTATTTACCCATTCTGAGTTCATCTTGGTGTAGTGTGTGAGATGTTGTTCCAAACCCAATCTTTCCCATAATGGCTTCCAATTTTCCCAGTAGTAATTGACAAATAGAGGATTTATTCCCCAAAGCTGGGATCTTTGGATTTGTCATAGACTGTCTTGTTGAGGTCACTTACCCCAAGTTTATTACACTGATCCTTCTTTCTTTCTCTTAGTGAGTACCATATTATTTTTGGTGACCACTGCTTTATAGTATAGTTTTAGATCTGGTACTGCTAGGTCACATTCCTTCACAATTTTTTTCATTTTCCTGGATATTCTTGATCTTTTGTTCTTCCAAATGAACTTTGTTATGTTGTTTTTTTTTTCTAATTCAGTAAAAAAGTTTTTTGGTAATTCAATGGGTATGACACTAAATAAGTAAATTAATTTGGGTAGTATTGTCACTTTTATTGTGTTAGCTCATCCTACCCAAGTGCAATCAATGTTTTCCCAATTGTTTAGATCTAGTTTTAATTGTGTGGAGAGTGTTTTGTAGTTGTGTTCATATATTTCCTGTGTTTGTATGATGTCTATTTCCATATTAATCATTTTAATAATATTTTAGAAACCAAAACCCCACATCCAATACTTATATAAATAAGTGAAAAATCAAAATGTTTTCCTTCTGCAGTTCTATACCAACAGTTCTTTATCTTGATTTGCATAGCATTCCTTCTCACAAGTGCCTCAGGATTGTTCTGGTTCATTGCATTACCATCAGGAGCAAAGTCGATTACATATGATCTTTCCACAATATTTCAGTTTCTGTCTACTATGTTCTCCTGGTTCTGTTCATTGCACTCTACATCAGATCATGGAAGCCTTTCCAGCACATATGGAAATCAAGCAGTTTGTCATTCCTGATAGCACATTATATTGTGTCACCATCATATAACACAATTTGTTCATCCATTCCCCAATAAAGGGATGCTCACTCATTTTCTAATTTTTTGCCATACAAAGAGTGGGGCTATGAATATTTTTGTATAATTATTTTCCTTATTATCTCTTTGGTGTATAAACCAGCAAGTGGTATTGCTAGGTCAAAGGGTGTGCATGTTTAAACTTTCTATGTGGGAATATGTATTTTAAATATTGAATAGAATTGTACTCAATCATACTTTGTCAAGGGAAATGTTAAAAGAATAAATTAATGCATTCATTGGAAAAGAATTAAGTTAGAATTATAATAGCATGTATTTGGAATGAAAATTGGAATTATGAAAGAATTCAGCATACTTTTAAACTGTATATCTTGATCTCTGTCTATGTAAAAAGTAATGACATAGCTTTAAATGAACATTCTATAAATTGTGTACCAAAATGTACCCTGCAAACATTATTTTGGAGGCAGTATACTTTTTCTGTTGACACCATTATTACATCATTAACCAAGATATTTTAAGAATTATCCATTTGTAATTATTTTCTTATAATGCACTCTTTTTAATATCCTTAGCATAAGCCTACTTTCATCTTTTTTGGAGTGATTTGACTTGATTTTTAGAAATACCCAGAACTCATTTGGAGCCAAAATTGGTGCATCAAAGATTATAGAATGTTTAGAGTTGGAAAGGACTTTAATTATTTGTAAAATTGATCCATATACCTCTATTTTCTGTTCATTTCTACTTTTTATGAGGTAAAGAAACAGTCACAGAGAGATTCAGAGGTATACTAAAACAAACACAGCAATTGTTGAGATTTTGATGTAACGATGTACAGCTTTAAAAAATTCTACAAATTGTAATATTTATAGGGAAATGTAGGGGATTGAAGAAGTACAGGGGATAAGGAAGGTTTAGTAATGGGGAATGGAGGAGTTAAGGGGAGAGAGGGAATATGGCTGCTGGTGTGGTAAAAGGAGGAAGATGCCCCTTGCTGAGAGACTATCTTTGAAAAATGGGTTTCCCAAGACATGGGCCACCTATGATAGCCTGAAGGGATGTCTTCTCTATTGACTGACGCTGAAGATACCCCAGAACAGGTAAGCACATACCCCCCTGAGGGACAAGCCTCTCTCCAGACCAAGGTCACCCAGTAATGGTCCAATAAGGACACTTCAGGGTTGAATGACTGTCCTTGGGTTCAGCTCCCTTTATGATCCCCTGAAAGGATAATTCTCTTTTCTGACTGTGGTAATTTAAGTAAATATACATTTTAATAACAAGTTTGGATTGGGAGGTATTAGGGGAGAGGGAACCAGGATTTTCTAGATAAAGTTTGAGTATCTCTCAGCTTTTGAGCTGAGCCCAGGCCTCACAGGCTGGTGGAGGGCTTCTTTTATTCCTGTCTATGCTAATCTGTGCTAGTTTTCTTAAGTTCAAAGTCTTTAGCAGTAGAGAGCAAGAGGAAGAAAAGTTTCTGACCTTCAGAGCTTGTTGGTCCTGACTCTTCAGGCTGACACCCCTAAAGATTGGCCTTACAGTTCAAACTGCTCCCCTTAAATCCTTTTGTTCAATGACACAATCATAGGAATCCAGGTAGAGCACACAGTTGGGAAAATCAGGAATAGAGCAACTTCTATCCAGAGACAACGAGAGAGGCTCCTAACCCAAAGTCCAGCAAGAGAGTTCATCAGGAGACCAACTGTCACTCCCAGTTGCCCCTCACCCCACCAATTGTCATTCTTGTCAATGTCTTCTCTCTGACATTCCAACTGCTATTTGTTCCACCTTATTGGCAGAAAGTCCAAGACTTCCTTCAGTTTTCCTTTCCACAAAATCAGGACTTGACTTGATATTTTGTTGACTCTCTATAATTTAAAAATTAATGGAAAGATATAATCTAGATTAAACTTAAAAATATGTCTGATATATGGGTATGTGTGTGTGTCTCTGTGTGCACTAATTATTAAACATTTATCAGCAAACCCCTGAAATTGTTTGATGAAGAGTATACAACTTACTAAGCAGATGAATGTTAGGCCAGGATAAATTTAATTATAAATTATATATATATATATATATATATATATATATATATATATATAAATAATAAAAAAATAAAAAATATATGTATATCAACTTGGATAATATCAGTTTTGTTATAAAAGACGTGATTGTAAAATAACAGTATTGTCTGATCGATATTGAAAATGAGACCTGAAGGCAGTTCCCAAAGAGCAATGTTATTATTATAATCCATAATTATTATCACTAAATATTTGAATTTCAAAACTACTCCACCCTATTCAGACCATTCTTTAGAAGATCAGATTTAGGTATTTCCTGATCAATAACAATAGAGATACTTGGAATAACAGAATCAGGTCTTGGAAACTACAATCTCTACCTTACTCAGTGTAACAAGATCAGGAAGGGCTGCAGCAAACTCAAGATTTAATTATTTGAGAATATGGCCTTCAACAGACATGTGCAAAAAAAGGATAGACCTCTGGGCGGCCATAGGTCAAGCTAGAGCCACCATTTGCACATGTGAGACGCAGGAAGTGAGGTAGAGAACAGCCTCAGGAGTTCTCGGGACTTCCTGTGAAGAGGGTTAGAGTCAGTTTGAGGCTGGTGCTTAGAGTTGGAGGAACCCCACGGACTGCTTTCCTTTAGATTGTTCATGTGAGTGATAAGGACTGATCCCCTTTCTTTGCCTTGGCTATCCAAGTCCTTAAAGCCCGCTTTGGCTCAGCCTGAGCCAGAGTGGGGTCTGAGTTAAACCTCTTTCCTTCTCTCCCTTTCCCTTCTCTCTTTCTCTCTCTCTCTCCCTCTAATACTTTCTTCCTCCTTTAATTAAAAACACCATAAGAATTTGGCAGCTGACTTGAGTGTTTCATTTTGGAATTACATAAATGGATTCCTTGGCAACCTTAAATTAATATATATCAGTCTTTTAAAGTGATTTCAACATCACAATATATAAAATACTGTTGTTATAATGATGATTACTATTCTGAGGTTTGGAAAGTGCTTTACATTTGATTACATATGATCCTTGTGATAACCCTTTTGTCACTGCTATTATCCCTATTTTATACAGGTTGAAACTGAAACTTATATATTGTAAGTGACCTCTGCAGGATGAACTTTACTTGCCAGTATATTTTGTTATTTTCATTTGGGAAAACTTACTTTATTATTATACATTAGGCAATTACATCTTCATCACACTAGGAACAAATTAAGCTATTTAATGAATGAAATCTAAACTTGACCAAGGTCAGATTATATCTGCCATTTTTCAACTTCAAGGTATAGTATGAGAATTTAGTTTTATTTTTTAAACTTGGAATTTCCAACTTGACACAGGAATTTTATTCTTAATCTAAGCTCAGAATTCACTTTACTATACAACCATTTATTTTCATAAATGTTGTTAATAAAAAGGCAATTTGAATTAAAAATGCCAAGTACCTTATTCTAAAATGCTTAACAATCTCACTTACTAGTTAACTTTGAATACTATGGAGCAAAAATCAGAAGAAGTAGAGATTCTCAGCTATTCAAATATTAGTCAATTTCTCACTCTAGCAAGTGGAAAGAACAATTCTTATCTGTGTTGCAAATTTAGTGACATCTCTCCAAGACCAGATGTCTTCACCTTAAAGTCTGTTTAACATTTTTCCCTTTTCATATGAAGCTAATTTTGACTCTTAATTTCAGTATTTATAAGAGGAAGTTTCACCCTAGAACAGTAGTTCTCAACCTCTCAATTTGTAGCAATGAGAATACATAATGCATATCAGTTATTTACATTCCGAATCATAACTGTAGCAAAATTACAGTTTTGAAGTAGCCACCAAAATAAATTTTTGGTTTGGGGTCACAGCAACATGAGGAACTGTATTGTGGGGTCACAGCATTAGAAAGATTGAGAACCACTGCCCTAGAAAAAGCCCATGTTGCTAGAGTTAGCCTTGTATTCTATTTTGTTCTTGTTGTGTTCTGATGGTAGAGCAGATGTTAAGTATGGGTCTAGAGTTAATGTTAGGTGATAATTATTTTACATAACCTCATAAATCAGTTATTTTAATTGTATGCTTCCTGATATTACTATCATATCCTGGTTTTATTTTTAATGCTTCAGTAGTACTTTATTTTTTTTTATAATTCACTAGATAACTAGCCAAGGTGAAATAAATATCTCTGAGGATATCTTTATCCTAGTAGTTGAAAAAATTGAAATGGAAACTAAACTAGTATTCATATTTTGATTTTATTTTAGTGTTAATAGCTAAAACCAACTTAATTTTAGTTCATATTTTGCCAGTCTTACAGAGACAGTAATGCTTTGCCTTCATAAGAGTATTACTTACAAAGGGTATTTTTGGAGGGAACCTAAAATATCAGAGATATGAAAACTCTGGATAAAACAAAATAATAATTATATAAATCCACTATTATGATGATTATTGGGGTGAGAGAGGGAAGGGCATGAAGCTCATGATATTTGATACCTCTTTTATAAGGATTTTCCACTATGGAAAACCCTACTGAAAAGGCAGAATAACCCCTACATTGCAACTTTTATTTTTAAAATTGACTAAGATATTGAGAGGTTTAGAGACTTGTCAAAATCAGAAAGCTAAGATGGATCAAAGGTCAAGTGTATCTGTGATGACAACTATAACAAAAATAATGCTTAGGGAAGAATATAAAGGTTACAAATGGAATATTTTTCTTTTAAACCCTAACTTACCTCTTGGAGTCAATACTGTGTATTGGCTCCAAGGCAGAAGAGTGGTAAGGGCTAGGCAATGGGGGTCAAGTGACTTGCCCAGGGTCACACAGCTGGGAAGTGTCTGAGGCCAGATTTGAACCTAGGACCTCCCGTCTCTAGGCCTGGCTCTCAACCACTCAGCTTTCCAGCTGCCCCCGAAATGTAATATTTTAAAGATATTTAAGATCAGAAAAAAGGTATATCAATTAGAATACTTGATTTGGTATATCAATTTTCTTCAAATTATATCCCAACAACTTTATACTTATATGTCCAATAGAAATTAATTAAAGAATATCTCATATAAAAGAAACAATAGGAATTATAGTGTCATTAATAATATAAAATAAATAGAAAATGATAGCTGCCAAGAAAATATCTCTGACAATTGACCATAACTGTTGAAAACCAAAATCAAAGATAGACTCTGGCAAGGTGAGCAAAAAAAAAAAAAAAGACATGGAGAGATTGGAGACAGAGAGCTGATATCATGGCATTTTTTTTTCAAAAGTTAGTAACAACTTCCATTCTAGAAATGGTAGAGTCTTTTCTAGATTATAATGAGTATCAGACAAAGAAGAGTTGTTTATTTCCTTCACATTATAATCTTTAAAAGTAAGGAAAGTGCATATTATGTGCCAAGCAGCACATTATAAACATTATCTCATTTGATTGTCACAACAACCCTGTCAAGTAGGTGCTATTTTCATAATCACTTTGCATTTTAAGGATACTGAAGCAAATAGTGGTTAAGTGAGTTGCCCAGGGTCAACTAGTAATTAACTGATGCTAGATTTGAAATCAGGTCTTCCTAACTCCAGACTCCAAACTCCAAACGTTGTACCATCTCACTGTCTCCAGTTACCACAATAGCACTCACAAAGAAACTAATTAAAAGAGAAAATGATAACTAATCATAAGTAATATAATTTCCTAGAAGGAAAATACTATGTTATAGAACTGATGAAATAGCTAAGGTTATTACTTCACATTTTAAGGAGCTATACCCCGTAGAAAAAAAATCACTTTTAAATTTCCTGATTAGTCAGAAATAGATTTTTAGTGTTTTAGGTATCTGAATGATCCTGTTAGTGGTCATTTTCTCATCCTAGAAATGTGCTGGTATAGTAGTAGTCTTCTCTTACTCAGTAGCCAGCACCTAGCATTGGAACTACCCAACAGTTTGAACTCATGTTAGAGGCAGTAAAATTTTGGAAGCATTCACTTCTTGGCCCATCTAATTTCAGAGTAAAGAAGATAAGGATCAAAGTAGTGAATGGTCAGAGACTACAGGATGTCCAGGCAAGCACATTTTTTATATCATGTGGTTGTGGTTTCCATTGTCATTGTAGAGAGGGGAAATAAACCCCCTCCATCCTAACTGACGAAAGACTGAAGGAAAAGTGCCCTAGTTGTATTTTTTACATCACAGAAAGAATTTTCTTTAATTTGATTTATAATTCACATAGGAAGGAGATCCTCTTGGATATTATTCATCATCTTCAACAATTTTCTCTAGTCTCAGGCACCAAAGAGTTGCTCATTCCAATTGCATGACTTTCAGCAAGGGAATAAGAGTACTTGTTCCATCAAAAGGGACCACATAGAGGTTCATGAGAGGTGTCCTGACCCAAGAAAATGATATTATAAAAATAAATGATCCAAAGAAAAGGGAACCAAGATGGCAGAGAAGATAAAGAAATCACCTGATCCCTCCTAACAATTCCCTCAAAGTGACTTTAAAATTTTATCTCATACAGAAATTATTGAGTGGCAAAGACAACAAATGGTCAGAATGAGCCATTTTCCCAATTTAGGAACAACTTAGGAGATCAGAAAGAGAGATCTCTGGGGGGCATCTGGGTAGCTCAGTGGATTGAGAGCCAGGCCTAGAGACAGGAAGGTCCTAGGTTCAAATCTGGCCTCAGCCACTTCCTAGCTGTGTGACCCTGGGAAAGTCACTTGACCCTCATTGCCTAGCCCTTACCACTCTTCTGCCTTGGAGCCAAGTTTTAAAAAAAAAGAAAGAGAGATCTCTGACACAGGGGAGGGAGTTGATGCAAAAAAGAAGCCCAAGTGGATGAAATAGCATTGGAGAGTAAGTGGTGGTAAAAGACCAAAAGCTTTGGGAGCTCTCAAGCCAGAGTCAAAAAGGAGACCAGAGAACCAGTTAGAAAGAGACTACAGAGAATTCCTGTGCTAGTACTGGATGTAGGATTTGAAATTGTTTGGTAAATTCATTTTCTACATTTAGTTCTGGGTCATACTTTAAGGGCAAAGAGGAATACTTTTAGATCAAGATGGAGCATGAGTCCGCAGGGATAGTATCTTTTCTTATTCCAAAGGAGTGTAGGCCCTAAAGAACAGTATCAAATTCAATACCAAAGTATCAGGAATCTTTTATTTAAAAAAAAAACAAACAAACTTACCTTCCATCTTAGAATCAGTATTGTGTATTGGTTCCAAGGCAGAAGAGTGGTAAGGGTAGGCAATGGGGATCAAGTGACTTGCCCAGGGTCACACAACTGGGAAGTGTCTGAGGCCATATTTGAACCTAGGACCTCCTGGAGTTCTGAGTTTGAGTTGGAGATTGATGAAGAATCTGCTTACTGGACCTTGTTCTAGGCCTGGCTGTCAATCCACTGAGCTTCCTCCAGGAGCCTTTTCTTGGTAAAGATCAGAGTAGATATACCAGTGACCACACCTTGCCCCAGGTGACATCCAGTTGGAAGTATTAAAAACTTCCCAAATCCCAGAAATAGTTCTAAAAAAAAAAAGGTCAGAAAGACTGAATTCACCTCCCCTCTCCATCTTAGAAACAGATCCCAAATTTAACATACATTTCAAAATAAAAAAATAGGTTGCAGAAATGAACAAACAAGAAAAAAAATATTTGGCCATAAAATTTCTATGACAACAGGTAAACTAGAGACAAAAACTGAGAATAAGACACTGAAACCTAAGCAGCTATAAGCAAACCTTCAAAAAGAAAATGTCAATCAGATACAAGTTGAACAAGACTTCCTAGAAGATCTAAAAATGACTTCCAAAATTAAATCAGGGTGCATTAGGGGTAGAAATGTGAGGGATTTTTATAAAAGGTTGGGCTGGATTATTTAAGAATCATGTTGCTAGGAATTTAATTAACTCCAAAGAGAGTTATTTTAATAATTTATTTATAAAATATAGAAAGAGTGAAAGTAAGGAAATCAGAGAAAACAGGGTAAGATATCTAGGTTACACACTAAGTATTTTGCTCTGGCACTGACTCAACGCAGGCAGGGCTAGTTAGTCCTTAGCCAGAGAGGCCTTGGCTTTGAATTGAGGACCTGAGGATACAGGGAGCCTCTCTTAAGAGTCAGGTCTCTCCTGAGGCTAGTACCTTCAGAAAATCCAGGAAAGGAATCAACTTTTTTCACTCATCACATTTCAGTCCAAAGGGAGAAATCTAAGATCAATCACACCAAGTCCAAGGTCTCAGGTCCAGTGAGCAAATTCTTCATCAGCCTCCAACTCAAACTTAGAGCTCCAGAAGAACGAAAGAACTCTCACTCACAGGAAGCTGTGACTCCTTTTAAAGACACTTCTTTGTGCCATTTCCTCTGCCTCCCTCTACTTTTTACATGGACAAATTATAGTCTAAAATTTTACTTAGGACTGCCCAAAGGGCAGTCAGTAAATTCTGATTTGTCACCCACTATCACACATGTGCATTACAGACCTCCCCCACTCAAGTGTAAAGTGGGGTATTTATAATTCTAGTGATTAAATCTAGAAATTGAGCAAATTTATTTTTCCCATTTGAATTATTTTATTTAGTCAATTTAGAACATTATTCCCTGGTTACAATAATCACATTATTTCCCTCCCTCCCCTCCTCCCACCGCTCCCTCAACCAACACACAATTTCATTGGGTATCACTTGTGATCTTGATCAGAACCTATTTCCATGTTGTTTGCACTAGGATGTTCATTCAGATTCCACATCCCCAACCATATCCCTTTGATCCATGTATTGAAGCAGTTGTTTTTCCTTGGTGTTTCTACTCCTACAGTGTTTCCTCTGGATGTGGATAGTGTTCTTTCTCATAAATCCCTCCAGGTTGTTCAGGTTCACTGAATTGCCACTAATGGAGAAGTGGATTACATTCGATGTTACCACAGTGATCAGTCTCTGTATAATGTTCTCTTGGTTCTGCTCCTCTCACTCTGCATTAATTCATGGAGGTCATTCCAGTTCACATTGAATTCCTCCAGTTAATTATTCCTTTGAGCACAATAGTATTCCATCACCAACATATGCCACAATTTGTTCAGCCATTCCCCAATTTAAGAGCATCCCCTCATTAATTTAATTAATTTAATCTTTATGACCAGGGAAGAATTAATTTAATTTTTCACAATCTGGGGTGAGTTAATTTAATCTTCACAATTAGGGAGGATTTAACTTCACTTTCACAATCAGGGGATAGTTAATTCAATCTTTACTGGTGCTAGAAAAAATTTAGATAAAAAAAGAGAAAAGGAGAAAAATTATGAAAAGACAATTAACAACTTAGTAAGTGAGGCACAAAAAACACTGAAGAAAGTAACAGCCTAAAAACAAATGAAGAAAACAGAATCGACGAAAGGAAAGAGGCAAAATATTCACTGAAAATAATTGCTTACAAAATTAGAATTGGATTAGTGGAAGATAATGAGTCGATGAAACATCAAGGAGAAAAAAAGCTAAAAGTATGAAAAAATTACATGAAATGTGAAATATCTTACTGCTAAAACAATTGACCTGGAAAATAGATTAGGGAAAGAAAAACATCACCAAACTAACTAAAATTCACAATCAAAGAAAAAACATCATATTTTAAGAAATTATCAAAATAACCCTGCCCAACAACTTATATGAAGAATGTAACATAGAATTTGAAATAATCCACTAATCACCTGCTGAAAGAGATCCCCAAATGAAAACTTCTAGTAATATTATAGCCAAATTTTAGAAAGTTCCTGGGTCAAAGAAAAAAAATGCTTCAAACTGCCAGCAATAAATCATCCAGAAAACATGAAGCTACAATTAGGAGCAAGGAGCTAGCAGCTACAATTTTAAAGGAGCAGTTAGCTTTGGATATATTCCACAAAACAAAAGAGCTGGGGTTACAACCAAGAATAACTTACCCAGCAAAAATGAGTATAATCTTTTGAGGGAAAAATAGATATTTAATGAAATAGGGATCTTTCAAGCATTCCTGATGAAAAAACAGAGCTGAATAGAAAATTTGACTTTCAAATAGAAGATCCAAGAAAAACAGAAAATGAGAAAAATGAAAGGGAAACCATAGAGCATTCTGTAAGGTTAAACTTTTTCCCTATCTATGGGAAGCAATGCATATATCTTCTAAGAACTTTATTGTCATTAGCAATTATAAGGATTCTACATAGAAAGAGGTTGTGGGAGTGAGTTGATTATGTTGGAAATATGTAAAGAAATAGGCAAGAAAGAGGAATGCCCTGGAAAAAAGAGGTGAGGGAGAAGAATGGATAAGAGTTATTTCACATAAAAGAGGTACAAAAGTAAGAACTTTTATACTGGAGGAGAACTAGGGAATCAAAAATGCTTGAATCTCACATCTAAATTTATTCAAAGAGTGAAACACACACATATTAAGGAATTAAAATTAAAATATAAAACTTACAACTGAATGCAGAAAATCAGAAATATAAAACCCCCTTCTTCCAAACCATAAGGCAATAAAAATTACATTCAATAAAGCAGTTTAAAAATTAATTTGAAACTAAATTATTCAATCCTAACTAATGAGGGAATAAGAACATATCATAAATATTATCAATATTTTTATTAAAAATTAAGCATTCTAAAATTTGTGGGGTGCTGCCAAATCAATAAGTATTAGAGGAAATTTTATATTTTTATATATCTACATCAGTAAAAAAAGAAGAGAGAGCAAATCAATGTATTGGGCATGCAACTTAAAAACACTAAAAAGAACAAGTTAAAAATGAAGATAGACATAGAGAAATATTCATTACTCATAGGTAGACTTACCTAATGAATTAATACAAAATGAAAATTCTATTTGAATTAATTTAATTATTCTGTAATGGCTGAAGAAGTTCTTATATGATTGTGATAACAAAATTGTACTAATAAATGAGGAACAGGATAGTATCAGAAAAAAACTGAGAAGACTTATATGAACTCATGCAAAGTGAAGTGAGCAGATCTAGAATAACAGTTAGATATTTTAACTAATAAATAAGGTTTGGTTTGATTTAAAGAAAGAGGCCACTAAACAAACAAAAAAAATAAACCACACATTTATTAAGTGTTTATCATGATATGCTAGATGGAGAATATAAAGCCAAAATTATATAACAGAAATCTAGAATCCTTACAGTAAAGTATTTTTTGTTTAATTATTTAGTCATGTCCAAATTTTCATGATTTCATGGACTATATCCACAGGAGGTTTTTTGGCAAAAATTGTGGGAATGTTTTGTCATTTCCTTCTCCAATCATTTCCTCCTCCAATATATAAGGCAAGCATGGGTTAAATGATTTGCCCAGGGTCTCAAAGCACATACATCTGTAAAGCTGGATTTGAACTTAGTTCTTCGTAATTCCAAGCTCATCACTCTATTCTCTGAGCCATCTCATTGTCTCAGGAAATTAAAATATAGGAAGCATCTACTCAGAACATTAGAGCATATAATTTTATGTAATATGTGTATAATTAATAGGTAGAAGTTATGTGACCAGTCTGAATGGAGCTATCTCAATCGCCAAGATGTTTGTTTTTATTCTCATAGTTAATGAATCTCATCTGATACCAGAGAGCATCATGTGGTCTCTGGCAGCCATAATTGATGTGACTATTTTTTAGATTCTATGTCACATATCAGTTAATGGCTTGCCCCTTGGTTTCCATTTTTGCAGTAAGTGGAATTAAATATGCAAAAATGGCAGAGAAGGCAATCTAGATATAGGGGGAAATGCTCCAAGTTAAAACACAGGGTGTAGAAGCAAAGGATAATCAGGACTTATACTAAGGTGATGGTTGTGATGGAGAACAAATGGGAGACATGAAGGAGATGGAATCCACAAAACTTGATAACTGATTGCACATAAGAAGCTATCCATATTAAAGACTAGAAGATAAATCCAAGGTTATAAACAGAGGAGAATAAGTGAAATGTGCAACAGATAGGAATTGAATAGTCAGGAGTATTTAAGATAACAGATGTTGAACTCACATTAGACATATTGAGTGGAAGTACAATTGTTATCAATTTGTGGAAAAGTCCTAGAAACAATTGGAGATGTGATGTTGAAACTCAAAAGAAAGATCAAGAATTTGAAATGTAAATGTGATAATTGTCTGCATGAAGACATTAGTTAAAGCTATGATAGTAATGATGAAAGTAAAGTGTGAAAAGAAATAGAAGAAAGTCAAAGAGGTTGGGAGGCCAGAAAGAAGACATGTGAAAGAAAAGAAATAGAGAGGAAGGGGGAAAGCAGTTAAGTGTGATGTCTTTGAAATTGGAAAATGAAAGAATATTCTGCATTAGAGAATGGTATAAAACTTCAAAAGCTATAGAGAATAAAAGGATGATAGGGCCAGAAATAAAGGCCCTTGGATTTAATGGTTAGGAAATAATTGGTAATTTTTGAGAGTGCAATTTCAATGGAGTTACAGGGAGAGAAGCCCACCTGTAAAAGATTGAATACAAGGTAGTTAGTGAAATGGAGACATCAGACATAGACAATTTGTTTCAACCAGTGAAGGTATTAACTGAATGTAATAGAAATGTAGTGAGGGCATTCTTTTTAATTATTGGAAAGACTTGAATTTGTTTGTTGTAAGATTGAAGAAAATAGTGAATTGTAAATAGAGGGTTTATGAGAAAATGGAGAAGACTATGGAACTGTGTCCTGGCAGAATTAAGTACTTGGTATATCATAGGCACTAAATAAAAGTTTGTTGGTTGATTGGGATGCAAATGATGCATAGAGATATTAATTTAATCAGAAATAGTTCTAACTTTTTTCTTTAAACTAAAAAGTAGGTGAAAACAGATGTATCACTTTAAAATAATGAATAAGATGGAATTAAGGTCAGAATTCTCACCCAAGATGACCTTAATTTCCTCAGCAAAGTATGGTGCAGGAAAGTAGAATGTTAGATGAATATATTCTACATGAAAGAGAATTTCAAGTTTGAAAAGGTTTTGGTAACATAAAGAACACAGGAAAAGATAGTAAGAACATGTAACTTAAAGCTGGAAGAATTGAATCTGCCTTTAATAATCTCTGTATTAATGAACAGATTGTCCTTTAGAACACCAACTAGGAAATGAAAGTGTTAGATTAGGCTAGGTCCAAGATTCTCTTAGTTTAAAAATTCTGTGACTCAAAAGCTATAAAAGATAATGGAGAGAAACCAATTAATTCCCAGTCCTGGTAACTGCTGGAGTCAAGAACAATGTAGAGAAGTAACAGGGGATGACCCATAGGTTTGCCATACAGAGGATTACTGTAGCAGTGTACGAATATAACTTTTTAAGGAGATATTAGTAAGGCAGTGGATGGGACCATGACATACAGTCTTAACATTTGATTCCTTATCATCAGGCAGAGTATGATTCAGGATAAATCTTCATTTAGAAAATATAGATTTCAAAATCTTTATAGATAATGCAATTGGATGAAAATATACCTGCTCTATTTTGATTGCTTATTTATTTTGGGGATATATGCTCCTATGATTTCATGTGTGAAGATCTATGATTTATCTCTAATTTGTATCCCAGAGAATTTCTTGTGATACTGATAGTTAAGGTGATTGGCTAATGGTTAAAGGGCTAGTATGTATAAACCAGAAATTGATCCTTGGTTTTCTTGATACTAAAGCCACCACAGCATGTACTTTCTTGTATCTATGTTAAGAAGCTAAAGGAAATTGATTAAAAAATGTATTTTCAGGAACAACTAGGTGACTTAATGGATTGAAAGCCGGGAATAGAGACATGAAGTCCTGGCTTCAAATCTGGCCTCATACATTTCCTACCTGTGTGACCCTGGACAAGTCACTTAACTCCACTCTTCTACCTTGGGACCAATACGTAGTATTGATTCTCAGATGGAAGGTAAGAATTAAAAAAAAAGAAGTACCTACTAATTTGTGCTACAGTATAGCAGTAAACACAGTGATTTATGTGGTTGTGATATTGTTTCTTTGGGACCTGATAGTGTTTCTTGCTTCCCCACTGGACTCTACTTAATCTATAGAAGAGTGCAGTCACATTCTAGAACACTGGTTTGTACCTCATTGCTGTATCTATCATGACTAGAGCTGACATTACTGCTTGAGGAATACTTGAGTCAGAGTTCAGATCATTTAGTAAAACACTTAGAGAAAAGGATAAAATAAACTTGGTTCAATGAAATTATACTTTAAGACTTTTTGAGCTATCTTCCATCCCTGTGATTCTTTGAGAAGAGAAAACCCAAGAACACTCTTGGTCTTGCTATTTATGCTAACCCTGCTTTAAATTAGAAGTGATATTGTTGCTTTTGTTCATTGGAATATGCCCAAACATTAATTTGCCTTGGATTTCTCTTATATAATTTGATTCTCCCCACTGTGAAGTTTAAAGCTTTGCCCTTAACCTTGTTTAATCCCTTTGGGGAGTGGAAGGCAAGAAGGAAGTATTGTGGAATAGAGAATAATATGCTATTATCCTACAGATGTTGATGTGAAATGATACTTCATTAAATTCTGTGATCAGGACATGAGCCTGGCACATGAATAACCAGAATGAGAGAGATGCTATTATGCTGCCCGAGGGGGGCATTTTCCTTCCAAGTTGTAAATTATCTAAATGTTCAGAATTTGAAAGATGGGATTTCATTGGATGCCTATTACAGAGATAAGCAGAAATGATTTGGAGAAAGTTCAGTCATACAGATTATCAAATGGCCCACCAGGAGCATGGGATTACCACACTGTTTGAGTAGTAGATGGATGAAGAAGTGCCTTGTTAATCATTCCAGAGAGGATTTAAATAGGTTCTGATCAGCAGGCGGTACACAGAAATGCAAAAGTTACCCATATTGCAATAAGTTTTTTTCTGGCTTAGCAGAGCAAACTCTTTTCAAAAATGATTTCTTTAGGGACATTGGTCTTACCTGGAACAGAATGTTTCCAGAACTTGGAAGACAGAAGAAAATAGTACAGGATAGTTGGATTTCCAAATATTGAACCTAAAATCCCATTTTCATGTCCACTCGCCTCCTAATTCAATCTAATTTTATCCTGTTGTGTAGTGGACAGCGATGTGGTCCAGTAGATAGAATACTGGACTTAAGTCAGGAAGACCTGAGTTCAAATTTGAATTTGGAGTCATACTGGCTTTTCATCCTGGGCAAGTCACTTAACTCTTTTTGACTCAGTTTCTGCAGATGCAAAATGAGCCAGGGAAGAAAATGGCAAATCTTTGCAGTATCTCTGATAAGAAAACTGCAAATGTGTTCATGAAAAATCAAACATGACTGAAATAAATGAATAACAAGTAATGTCTTAGATTTCACACCTCATTTCAAGAATATCCCTTTCAAGGTTTTAATTGTTACTCCATTATGTAGTTCCATTTCTAGACAGGCTTTCATTACTTCAAGTAAACTCAATAGAAGAAAATCTCATTTTTCAAAAAAGGTAAGTTGAGGGTAGAAATTGATGGCTTTATAAATGAGTTTTTATTTTTGCTGTACAAAAGGAATACCCAACAATCTTATTAAGTCATTAAAATGATTTCTAGATTTGAAATGTGATTATATTTACCCAAATTTGGCATATACGGAACCTTATCAGACTATGCTCATTTTGTAAAGCACCTTTGGAGATCCTAAACAGAGGTACAACCTAGGAATATAAATTAGGGATAAGACTGGTTTCTAGTGTTAGTTGCAAGAAGGGAATTTTGAGATAAGTCCTGGGAAAGGATTCTGGGTAGGAAGGAATTGTGGGAGTCTAAAACTGAAAATAAAGTCTAAAGAAGACCAGAAGGCTCTCCTTAAGCAGGAGACTTAGTAGCCAAGTCGAGGTAGTTTAAAGAGTATCAGAGTCATACCTACCAGTTCCCCTTATCCTTTTTGCTAAAATAAACGTTGTTTCATAATCAAAGGGTTTTGTGCTTAACTGGCCCTGGTGAGTTCCGAGGTGGATTAAAACATCTTACATCCCTCTAGGACACTTCCTCATTACATTAGTATTAATCATTTATATAATAAACAATGATTAAATTATTACTATGTACATTACAGTGCTTGAGGAAAACAGAAAAAAAAAATAGTACCTGCCCTCAAAGACTTCACGTTCAACGAGGCAGCAAGGGATTTAAAAGGTACATAGATGAACAAAATACATGGCATGTAGAAGTGAGGACAAAGAAGAAATCCAGGCAAAATTTAATAAAAGTAATTTGAGAAGGGGAAAAACAACTTTCATCTAAGAAGAACTTACTTTTCAATAGCCAGCCTAGCCTTATTAATATTTTTGATCAAGGGTGACTCTGGCATCTGTTAATTATTCTCATAATGATTTTTTAATATAACTAGGCTTTTAAATAAGTAATTATTAAGATTAAACTGACCATCTTTTTTTCAATGTAAGTCATTTATTTAGAATATTTTTCCATGATTCCATGATTCATGATTTTTCCCACCCTTCTTTCTCCCCTTTCCTGGACCTAATGGGCAGTTCCATATGTATCATTCATTGTTCAGAAACCTATTTCCATGTTATCCACATTTGCAATAGAATGATCTTTTAATGCCAAAATCCCAATCATATTCCCATCAAACCATGTGATTGATCATATGTTTTTCTTCTGCATTTCTACTCCCATAGTTCTTTTTCTAAATGTTGATAGGGTTCTTTCTTAAGAGATCCTCATTGTTGTCCTGGATCATTACATTGCTACTAGTAGAAAAGTCTGTTGCATTTGAATGTGCCACAATGTTTAGTTTCTGTGTACAAAGTTCTCTTGGTTCTGCTCCTTTCACTCTGCATCAATTCCTGGAGGTCTTTCCAGTTCACATGGAATTTCTCCAGTTCACCATTCCTTTCAGCACAATACTGTTCCATCACCATCAGATACCATAATTTATTCAGCCATTTCCCAATCAATGGACACCCCCTTAATCTCCAATTTTTTGCCACCATAAAGAGCGCAGCTATTAATATTTTTGTACAAGTCTTTTTCCTTATTATCTCTTTGGGGTACAAACCAGACAATGGTTTGGCTGGATCAAAGGGCTGGCATTTTGATCATCTTTTAAAAACATTTACATTTTTTCTTTCAGTTTCATCTTTCAAATAGCTTTAATTTCTCTCTCTATGCCAACAGGATTGTGTAATTCCAGCATCAACCTCCTTTATATATGCAATCTGATCCAACAATTCTTGTAATTCTTGTTTTCTGCAGTGCTATATCTACTTTTTATTTTTTTGGTGAGGTGGAAGTATACCATGAACTATGGCATTTGATTCCAAAGGTAGATAAGTGATATACTCAAATAAGTCCCATATCTGACAACCGCAAATGCTATCAGAACCAGAATCACCCAGGCAATAGATATTCATGTTTCCCTGAAGACAGACTCAAGCTGATTCTATCTGCTCCTCTCCTCCCTTGTAAAAGAAAAACATCTTGGGGAGAAGGATTTTGAAATCATTGGGGGATTATTTCAGAAGCAAGGCAGTACACGTGACAGTCAATAATTCTCTAACCCAAAGTATCTGTATCTACTGAATACTGATTGTCATCTGTAAGTGCTCTTCAATGATAAGCTGTCCTGGAAGCCAGAGCCATAGATATTTTTAGGAGGAAATGCATTCCTTGAGTTAGAAAAGTTTGGGCTCCAAAGGAATATTCCAATAAAAGTCTTCATATTACAGGACCATTCAAATAAAATAAAAGTAAGGTAATTAAAGAAAACCCTACTAAAGTCTATTCAATATTCTATTTCCTTATAAAACTTCCTTTAGTTAATTTAAACAAATATATTTTTGCTAGATATCATTGATATTTATCAATCTTAAAAAATAATTTTTAAATGATCTGGCAAAGATCATAAAAATAATCTAGTTTAAAGTGTTCGTTTTATTATAAGAAAATTGAGGGGTGGGGATTAGAGAAGTTAAATAATTTTTAAAAAATCAGAAAATAAGTATATTATAAATGGTAATATTAATACTAGGGTCTTGATTCTCAGTGGGCTCCAGAAGGCAAGCATAGCTGAATCTCAGCTAAATACTTAACATTTTATTTAGGATAACATTATTTATTTAGCTAGCTATGCTCTATAATGGCAAGAGACATAAATTACAGGGGTTTTCTCAGGGGCCTGACTAAATTCTCTTTTTCAAGTACTAGATTTTGTTTTGTCTGAATTTGGTAAAGTCATTTGTTTAGGGAATGCTTAGTGAAGAGAACACCCTCTCACTCTATAAGTCTGCAAATGCTCAGTACCTTAGATTCAAAGAGAGTTGCTTGGGGGAGTTCTAGAGTTAATATAAGGAATGGTAAGGACTTAAACTTGAATTTTCCTAACTCTAAGGCCTGCTGTATATTTACTAAGCCAAATATTATATAATCATGTGAAACATTATGTAAATCTTTAACAAATGATTTCTTTACCTAGCTCTGCTTTGGTATTAAATCACCTGCCAAAATAAATGTAGACGTATTTATGCAGCTCATTAGACTTAATTTTATATCAATATATTTGTGAAATAGCATTCCCCAAAATGTGACTATAGAATCATTCTTCATCTTTTTAGCCCTCTAAATTTTAATGAATTTGGTAATTGAGGTAAGGAGTAATTAAAGTCAAATTATTTGATTCTTTAATTTAGCAAATCACCACAAATATGCATCTATTATGAGAGATATCATGATATATCTTTGGGAGGGAGCTAGAGAGAAATGAGACATGGGCCCTTCCTGAAAAGAGGTTGTAATCCAGTAGGGATAATAAATAATATATGAAAATATCTATAATCAAAATTGGAATGTGATATGTAACCAAAAGGAATTGAAAATTAAATAGAATAGATATCCCAGGAGGTTATTGACAAAAATAAGACATCCATAAAAATAATAATACTAATAACAGTACTTTTTGTCGTAGCAAAGATTTAGAAACAAATTAGATATCCATAATTTAAACAATTGGTTATGCAAATTGTGGTAATTACATGTGAGTATAAGTAAATATTATTGTGCTAAAAGAATAAGAAATAAGGTTCATGGTAAACAGAATCATAGAATGATTTCTATGAACTGACACAAAGTGATACAAGAAAACATAAAAGCAATATTCACAATGATTATGGTAATATAAATTGAAAAATTCAAAAAGCAATACTAAATGTTATGAAATTTTAAAGAATAATTGTCCCCATAAAAGCAATATTAAAAAGATACTTTCCTGTATTCTTTTGTAGAGATGGGGGCCAATGGTTTTATAACACTGAATATAACATCTAATTTTTTCAACATATTGCTTAATTTTGCTGAATTTTTTCTCTTCTTCCTCATTTTCATTAAAAATATTCATTTTTAAATGGTTGGCTCCCTAGGAGGGGTTAAAGGAGAAGTAATATATAGGAAGAAATCTAGAAAATAAAACAAAGAATAACTATAAATCTATTTTATAAATAAAAATAAGTCAGGAACACAGAAGTTATTATAAAATTGCAAATATTCGATTGAATTAACTTTCTTCTAATGTTCCCCCCAACTTTTTTTCTCCAGAAAACTCAAAGTAAAGAAGTGTGGATAGGAAAGAATAACTGGTGTTTATATGTTCTAAATTTTGCAAAGGATTTAATCACCGTTGACTTATTTAGTCTTCATAAAAATCTTGTACAGGTGTTTATTTTTTTTTGTTTTGTTTTCTTGTCACTATAAAGCAGTACTAGAACTGTGATTTCATTGGAATAGGTAAATCCCAGGGAGGAAAATCCCCTAAAACAAAACAGATGAATATACTCTGCTTCTCTTTAGAGAGTTGTGTGGGGCTCTGACTTTCCAAGGTCACATGGCTAATATGTATTAGTGGCACAACTTGAACCCAGATTTTCTTATTCTGAAGCTGCATTTAAGTTACTTCTGAGGTAATAATAATCTTTAAATTTTATTTTCATATTATAAGTGATTAAAATCAATGCTCAGAAATGTTGTTTTCTTACTTTCATACAGTTAATAAATATGAGAGACTACATTTGAACGCATCTTTCTGATTCCAGGCCACCATTCTATCTAGTATCCAAAACACCCTCTTTCCTACTAGGAAATCATGTTTGCAATGCAATTGCATTAAAGTTTTATTCAAAAATATACAAAAAGAAGTACAAAATGTATTTTTTATCTTAGAACTATAGCTTATGTAGGAAAAGTCAGAAACAAAGCTGTTGCTGTATCTGGAATTTATCTGCAGTCCAAAAATTCTATACTCTTTATTATAGCCTTTTCTTTGGAAGGAGGGAACAGAGGGCATATTTCAAGTATAATTCATCAATTCTTCAGTTGATTTAAAAGTGCATTTTGCATTATTAAAACTATTACAAATGAGCAGTAGCAATAAAGAAAATAAAAATGCTCAGACAGTTTCATCAATCTCCTAATCTAGTCGTCTTCTTCTTGGGTATTATACTGCATATACTGCTATCTCTCAGCATGAATTGTGTAGGGATATTCAGACACAATTCCCCAGTCTCAGTATAATCTATTGATATTTGCAGTCATTTTCTCCTTAGGTTACTGCTAAACCAAAAGAGCAAAGATAACAAAGAAAAATCACCTTCTATCTTGTGCATGCAAGTTTTTCCTACCAAAGCATGCTATCCAAACCAGAAAAACCATAAGCAGTATAAAAATTTAATTTGTACTATAGCATTATTAATCTCTATCATATAATCTATATATTTTTCAGCATTCAACTCCATTCTGTAATTTTCTCACATTCTACTAGCCTGTTAAGCTTAACCCTATCCTCTTTTCCCCTGCCTATAATATTAAATTATTACTTATCTTTTCCACTTTTATTTTAGTCACCATTAAATTCTGAATATTCCAAAGAAGAGTTCTTACATCTGGAGCATAAAGCCAATATTTTTAGGAAAGGAAATGAAATGGCAGTGGATCATTAAGAAGCCATTCTTGTTACATAAAGTGCCTAGCACAGTGTTTTGTACATTAAATACCTAATAAATAATTATTGAATGAATAATAGACTTTGGAATGTGTGTGTGGTACATTGAGTGAATGAAAAAAAAAAGATAATCTTATTTCTATGTGCAAAACATTGTGTTTAGCTCTAGAATATAAAAAAAAGCAAAATATACCCTGCTTATGTTCTATGGAACCATTTCCACCAAAAAAAAACAAACAAACATATCAAGGTTTTTTGTTTTTAATATTGAACCACTGAATAGTGCAATAGGTTTTGGTGTCAAGAATGCTTCCTTCTGGGTCTTCAGTAGCAGTGGTTGCTGAGGAGGTTCAGGCTACAGGAGCTGCAGAGGAAATTATGAGGTTTCATTTCTTCCAGGGTTGCTCCTTTTGATGATGACTGTGTTCTGGACTCTTTTGCTTTCTTTCACAAGAGATTGCTTTTTGTTAAGTACCTTGGTATTTTTTTTTTTACTTTCATTGGTAGTTGGCAAGAATGGTGGGTCTCTTCTCAATAGAGTTTGCTCCCCTTAAATAATGTCTACAGCAGTGGTTCTCAACCTTTCTAATGCCATGACCCTGCAATACAGTTCCTCATGTTGCAGTGACCCCAAACCAAAAAATTATTTTGGTGGCCACTTCAAAACTGTAATTTTGCTACAGTTATGATTCGGAATGTAAATACCTGATATGCATTGTGTATTCTCATTGCTACAAATTGAGAGGTTGAGAACTGCTGTTCTACAGGAATTCAGCTGGAAGCAAGGTCAATGATCTTGGAAACACTGCTAATTCTAGGGTCTTAGGCTCTTTATACCTTATTCGGAGGGGTGTATGGGGTGCTCAGGGAGGAGTCGTATCTCTGGTATGGAGGGCTTGCCCTGCCCTCCTAGGGCAGCTCTCCAGCCTCTGACCCCCACCTGACACCCAACTCTCACTGGTGGCTCCCAGTAGCTGCTAGCATGCAGCAGCGGCCACACCCCGGGCAACGGCTTCCACAGGCCGGCCAAACCTTGTGAGGGTAGCCATCAGGTCGTCGTGGACCCCTGGTGAACTAGGGCTTTGCTCACCCAGCATGTGAAGACTGCTTTGGCGGAACAGATGGAAGAAATCAATAAGAAGATTCAATGGCAGAGAGGGCGATGCAGCAAAGCACTGTGGAGTGCTTAGGGCGTGTTGGAGCACAAAGGACAACCATCCAATGCAGCTGAGGAAGTCTCCAGGTGTAATGATTTTTCGTGCCACTGGACCCAGGCTTCCAACGCCGAGAGAGTGGGACTGTCTCTGTGCATCGACTTTTCCACTTAAATCTCCTTCACACACAAGTATCTTTGTGCACACTCATCTATCCTAACCCCGCCCACCCTCTTCAAGACCTGCAGCGATGGGGGAGTGACGACGCAACAGGTGGAGGTGACCACTGGCAGTTGTAGTCACGATCCTGCATGTAGGCGGCCCACAGACCAGTGGTCGCTCGGCCCTGTGGGCAGCAGGGACGTTCGGCAGCATCCTGGGCTACTGAGCAGCCCTCTCTAGGACAGCACTGCTCACCCTAATCAAGGGAGAGGACTAGAAAAGGTGTCCCAAACATTGCCTGCCCTACAAACACCCGGTCAGCACACCGCGGCTGGCGGGTCATCTCTTTAAGAGGTCGAAATCAAAGAAAAAATACAAAGAAACTCCTACTAGGAGCATGGAACATCAGGACATTACTTGACAGAGAGAATACCCCAAGACCTGAGAGAAGAACAGCTCTAATAGGTAAATAACTGGCGCGATATAACATCGACATCGCAGCCTTAAGCAAAACACGCTTACCAGAAGAGGGATCACTCAGCAAACCCACCACTGGATACACCTTCTTCTGGAAAGGTAGAGCCTCAAATGAAGACAGAATCCACGGTGTTGGCCTGGCCATCGACCAGTTTGCTCAAATAGCTGCCAGACTTGCCTGTGGGCATCAGCGAGAGGCTCATGAAGATCCGTTTGGCTCTCAGCAAAGACCGGTATGCCACAATCATCAGCACATATGCCCCAACACTGACCAGCACAGAGGAGACCATTGAGCAGTTCTACTCTGACCTGAGTGCTGTCCTGCACTCAGTGCCCACCAATGACAAGCTGATACTACTGGGAGACTTCAATGCCCACATTGGCCAGGACCATGAAAGATGGAAAGGGGTGCTCAGCAAACAAGGCGTGGGCAAAATGAACAACAACGGCCTACTGCTACTCAGCAAATGCTCAGAGTTTGAACTCACCATCATGAACACTGTGTTCAGAATGGCAAACAATTATAAAACAATGTGGATGCACCCAAGATCAAAACAGTGGCATCTCATTGACTACATCATTGTACGCCAGAGAGACATCCAGGAAGTAAAGATCACCAGAGCCATGAGAGGAGCTGAATGCTGGACAGACCACCGATTGGTTAGAGCACCTCGCCATCCAAAAAGTGCCCAGACCATTCACGCATTTTACAACAGGAGTAGTCTTAGAGATCCATCTTATTTGCAAACATTCCAGTCCTACCTGGACAACAAGCTGTCTGCAAAGGGATCACTCACTGGAAGCTCAAACGAGAAATGGAACCAGTTCAGAGACGCAGTGAAGGAAACATCAAAGGCAGTCCTAGGCCCAAAACAACGCAGCCACCAGGACTGGTTCAAGGAGAACAACACTGCTATTGAAGACCTATTGAGCAAGAAGAACAAAGCCTTTATGGAGTGGCAAAATAACCCAAACTCTGCTCCTAAAAAGGACAGATTCAAGTCTCTCCAAGCCACGGCACAGCGTGAGATCAGGAAGATGCAAGACTGATGGTGGGGGAAAAAGGCAGAAGAAATCCAGCAGTTTGCTGATATGAAAAACTACAAACAATTTTCAGTGTCCTCAAGACTGTCTATGGGTCATTAAATTCCACCACCACTCCCTTGCTATCCTCTGATGGTGACACTCTCATAAAAGATAAAAAAGGCATCAGCAACAGGTGGAAAGAACACTTCTGTCAGCTTCTCAACCGACCCTCTTCAGTCGACCAAAGAGCCCTTGACCAGATCCCCCAAAACCTCACCATTGAACAACTTGACATCCCTCCTTCAATAGAGGAAGTCCAAAAAGCCATTAAACAAATGAGTGCAGGCAAGGCACCCGGTAAAGACAGGATCCCAACCTAGGTGTACAAGGCCTTAAATGGACAGGCACTCCAGGCATTCCACATAGTGCTGA
The DNA here is from genome assembly GCF_027887165.1 of Monodelphis domestica. Classification (NCBI taxonomy): domain Eukaryota; kingdom Metazoa; phylum Chordata; class Mammalia; order Didelphimorphia; family Didelphidae; genus Monodelphis; species Monodelphis domestica. The sequence goes on along the minus strand of NC_077228.1, from coordinate 447,898,124 downwards.
CCAGCATATGGGAAGAGGAAGACATGCCCCCAGAACTCAGAGATACCTCCATCGTAGCCCTATACAAGAACAAAGGCTCACGTGGGTTTTGATGGCCCATAGACAGTCTTGAGGGCACTGAAAAATTGTTTGTAGTTTTTTGTATTAGCAAAATGCTGGATTTCTTCTGCCTTTTTTTCCCACCTAGTCTTGCATCTTCCTGATCTCACGCTGCGCCATGGCTTGGAGAGACTTGAATCTGTTCTTTTTAGGACATCTAATAACATGCCCTAAACCACCCTAATTTACACTATGTACTAACATGTTAGAAGCATAATAACAATGTGGGCAGTATGTATATATATTTATATATAATTTTTCCTGTTTGGTAGGACCAGCTGAGGTTGTATTTAATATTTTATAATTCCAGGTCACTTCCTCTTCAGGAACAAACTTTTGATGTAGTTAA